>NC_139238.1:3680272-3982272 GCF_977018435.1 Lepisma saccharinum | reverse complement strand
CAACACATCATGAAAAAACATGCCAAGAGGACCCAGTGGGTTTATAAGTCAGTGTTGCCAATTCCTATTTGTAGGTTAGCTTAGCCAGTGAAAAATCATATAGTGGAATTTTTGTGAAGTGGGTTGGCAATACCGACAAGCATCAAATATTAATTTCAAGCCTCAAATAATGATTCGAGCGTCAAATAATGATTCGAGCCTCAAATAATAATTCGAGCCTCGTCAGTGCTGCCAATTCCTATTTGTAGGTTAGCTTAGCCAGTGAAAAATCATATAGTGGAATTTTCTTCAGATGGGTTGGCAAAACCCAAGCCTCAAAAAAAACATCCAATAAAGTTGCCAAATGTAAAAAAAAACACAATAGGTCCCCCTCATAAAAAGCTACAGTAAGAGCTCACAGGTCGCCAACACTAGGCCCCCAACAGTGTTGCCAGACATAAAAAATACATGGACCCCTCAGGCCCTTTGATGAAAATTTACAGTGAAAAACCCAGTAGGTTAACAACACTGTCAGAAAATCTACGGCAGTGTTGCCAGATGTAAACAGAGGGCAATAGACCCCCCTCATAAAAAGCTACAGTAAGAGCCCACAGTGTTGCCAACTCTGTCCTCAATGCCATTAGAAAACCTTTTACTTTTTTTGGTTGGGCACCACACACCCTGGCGGGGTTATAGGGGCCAGGCATCCTAAAAACAACAATTATTATTTGTTTGTTTACATCACAATACAGGTGCGCGCGCGCGCGCGTGTGTGGCACATCATCCCCGCGAGAGAGGTTTACAAAGGTCACGATATACATTGGCGCCCGGGACTTGGAAATAATGCGTATTCGCTCACCACTGTTGCCAGCTCTAGGTCTCTCTCTTTATCTTACAGCAATATTGGTATCTCTATTTTTTTTAGTTGTAGGTGGGTTGCCAACACACTCTAGTTAATAATGCTACATATTATACACACACACGCACACACATACTGTGTTGCCATCCATCCATCTCTCTCTTTTACAACAGTATATATTTGTTGCCGGCTCTCCTTGTCCAGTGTATGTATGTTACGCCAGTATATAAATTGGCTAAGCCCTTGCCAAGTAAAAAAAAAGCTGTAGGTAGGTGTTGGCAACACTGTCGGTTGTTTAACTCTTCCCTCTCTTTCTCTTTTTTTTTGTAAAAGGTTATGGCAAAAGTACCAGTAGGTTGGCAAATTGCTTTATGCACTGTAAAGCCTCAAGCAGTATTGCCAGCTTCTTGCTTTAGGTTAGGTTAGACCAAATAAAAAACCTTGGTAATTTTTTCGAGTAAGATGTTGGCAACACTGCAGGGCAAGCCTCAAGCAGTGTTGCCAGCTCCTTGCTTTAGGTTAGGTTAGACCAGAATAAAAACCTTGGTGATTTTTTCGAGTGAGGAGTTGGCCACACTGCAAGAAAATAAGGCTCAAGCAGTGTTGCCAGCTCCTTGCTTTAGGTTAGGTTATACCCAAAAAAAAAACCTTGGTGATTTTTTCGAGTGAGGAGTTGGCAACACTGCGAGCCCCACCGAGCCCCATTTTCGGTTGCAGAACCCGTGCCACTGTACTACTTGCTAGTAAGTCAGATGACATACTGGGAGAATCACATTTCCCCCAATGATCCCACCACAACAAACGTCGCACATGCTAGAAGAAACAGGATTAGGATATTTTATGCTAAATTACGGCTGCCTGTATGCAGTTATAGGCAAATCATTTAAAGAGCGCTCTAATATACAATGATTTCTCCTACCATGTACCCTAACATACAATTTAACATAACAAGTAAAATTTCGATTCGTCTATATATACCCAACAAAACTCAGAAACTGTCATAGGCGAGAGCTATATTTTGCAACAACTATAATTACCCAACACTAGCAACAAGAACAAAAAAAAATTATATCAATTACTTGTATACTATTAATTAGTAACTTTAGATAATATTAATTATTAGTTTTCAGTTGTAATTTATTTTAAAAAGAAAATTAATAACATGTTAGGTGATGATAACCAAGTGCAAAAAGCATTGCATTTTTTTTACACACAAACAAAGCACCACTTAGTTCACAAAACATCTAACAGATGGTAGATAGTTACATGGTTCTATCACCGAGTTCAGATGTTTACTCATTGATGACTCCGTCGTTGTCGTCTATCAAAAACCTAAGTACCTTGGAAACAGTGAGAGTTATCGAAAAATCTCCCCTTGTCGATTATTTTTTTTGGTGACGTAGAGTACGCGTAGAGAGGTCGGGTTTAGTGTGTCGGTCGAGTCTCGGTGTCCTATGTCCTCCCATACCAAAATAAACATAGGTCGTCATGGAACCAATTTTTTTCATCAATCGAAAATTTTCTAAGTCCAGCGTTAAAAATATCTTAAATTGCAAATATCTCGAAAATGGTAAGAGTTATCGAAAAAATATATCGAAAAACACCACCATCCGGTATCTTTAGATACCCCCTGTCGATTTTGGAGGTGTAGAATACGTATACCAAGTTTTGGTGGTCCTGGGGTCAAGGGGTAAGAAGTTAACCCACCCCCCAAAACTTTGATCACTCGTAACTTTTGAACGAATAGTCGTAGAAAGGTCGGGTTTAGTGCGTTGGTCGAGTCTCGGTGTCCTCTGTCCTCCCATACCAAAATGAACATAGGTCGTCATGGAACCAAAAATTTTCCGAATTTTTTTTCCAAGTCCTGCGTTAAATTGCAAATATCTCGAATTTTTGACAAATAGAGGTCGACATGACCAAAGATGATTATCTAAAACTTTACGAAGCGTACTCCGCTTACAAGCGCGTGACCGAGGGAAACGTGGACATGTACTACACGCCCAGCGAATTCAAAACCCACAGACCCATGTTCGTCATCAACACCACGAAGCGGAAGCAGGTGGTGGTCAACGATCGAACCAACATCAAGATCGTTTGCGAGTTCAACAGTCCATTGCCCGAGGATACCGTGTGCAGCGTCATCCTGGTCGCAGAGAAGTCCTTCATCCATGACGTGAAGAACGAGAGGGTCACGGAGCAGTTTTAAAAAGTTTTAGATAAGAAGTTTTTTTTGCACTTGCACAATCAGTTACAATAAGAATTTGTACTAGCACAATCAGTTACAATGATAATATGCGCAATAAGAATTTCACCAGTTTTTTTGCACTATCAGTTACAATGTTTTTTTCATCAGTTTTTGCACTATAGCACGAGACAATCAGTTACAATATTATTTTTTTCTTTCTCATTTCAGGTGCTGCAGAACAACAAGCACACACACACACACACACACTAGAAAAAAAGCATGTAACTTTATTTGTAACACACATTCTCCATCTTCATCAAGAAAATATTATAATAAAACATAATTTTTATCTATCTCACAATAAACTCTATATCAAAATAAAAAATACAACATCAAATAACACTAGAGTCGTTAGTACACGTTCATTGCATTACGGAGGTCCTCTGTAGAGTTTCATGGAAGTTTGAGAAAAAAAAAAAACACGTGAAACTCTACAGAGGTGTGGTTATCTAACCGCAGCCGTTAGAACCTTTTTTTTGGTTGGGCACCACGCACCCTGGCGGGGTTAGGGGCCAGGAATCCTAAAAAAAAACCAATTATTATTTGTTTGTTTGCTTGAAAAAAAAACACGTCACAATACAGAAATAATGAGAGGCGCGCGCGTGTGTGTTTGGCAGAAATATCACATCGTTCCGAGCATTTTTTGAGGTTTACAAAGATCACGATATATAAACATGGCCGGACGTAGAAAATTACGATAAGGTGCATTCGTACTTGAAGTACGAGAAGTGTATTCTCTCGTACCTGCTTTTCTTCGCTGTGAAACATCGTCAGCGCAATAAATGAGACGCGGAACGTGGAGAGAAAGTGAGTTTTTGAGGTTTTGGTGCGGTTTTCTTAGGGGGTCAAAAAATCAGGGTTGGCCTCAAAGGCATATTTACTCTCTACTAACATTTTCCATTATTGTACTGTTTCTGATTTCGAGTCTTATGTTTACATGGTAGTACAGTATTAACAATATTAATAATATTATTTTTAACAACGTCATGAAGAACATCTTCAATAACATTCTCGATAACGTTTCCCGGGCAGTGAGACAGGCATGCATAATCTCGGAGTCGCAATGGATTCCAGAGCGGTTTGATATACAAGATTATTTTCTTCATCAAACTCACAGAACCCAACTCACAAGTCGTGAACCCCAGTCTGGCATACCAGAGCAGGGAGCCCGAAACCCTGGACTGCAGACTAACGAGGCTCTGGCGACTGGCCCTATGGCCAGTATAATTCTGCGTCGTCCTGTGTTTTGTCCTTATTTGTCTTGAGCGTCCTTTTTATCCTCAGCTTTTAACCAAGGTAAGGAAATTTTAGTTTTCAGACACGCTTTTATTTTTGTTATTACAAGGGGCTGGACCCCGTATAGTGTGACGGCAAAATAACCTCAGTCCTGACGCACCCAAATTTTTTTAATACAAATTCAAATTAAATTATTGCTGCCGAGCAGCGTGGCGGAGTGGTTAGCATGGCGCGCTAGGGATCCCGGGTTCGATCCAGCTTGGGTGGTCTTTGTGAGTGTTCCTTCATCAATTTCATCCTTTCGTAACTCATCCTCATCTTCGCGAGTAGACAAATGGGGCAGAAAAGCGAAGTAAAATAAACCGATCCAATTATTTTCTCTGATGTTTGGCAGAAGACCAAATCTACATTTTGGTTTAGACTGCGTTGTACGTTCTTTAAGTGTAGAGCCGCACCTCCCCATCTATAAAACAATTGAATAAGTTCTTAAGTTCGTCTTGTATTCGTGACTAGAATACGCTCCGTAATTCATGAAAACCAAACATAAATCAATAAATTTTAAAGCATGATTTGGTTTATTTTACTTCGCTTTTCTGTCACTTTTCGCTAATCGCGACGAGGAGGATGAGTGGCATGATGAAGGGACGCTCAGAAAGAACACACAGGAAGGCTAGCTCTTAGTTTAGAGCCGGACCCGTGGCGTAGTGGTTAACACACCTCGCTACAATGCCGGGGGTCTCGTGTTCGCCGGCATGGATGTTTGTGAGTGTCCCAATTTCATCATAACATTTTTCTTATGCGCTACAATTTGACTTTGCCTTATCATTAATACACTAATTGCAGGACATACATCTTTTTCACAATTATGAGAATTACAAACACACACAAACACTGCACATACGGTTTACACAATTTTCGTCTTATGTAACAATTTATGTAATTTCTTTATCTTTATGGCTGTATGTTATTGCGTTTCTTCGTCGTTTCCTCACTTCCCCCAAATATCTTCCCCACTTTTTGCACTAATTCACTTTTGTTTCCTCTCTCCATTATTTCCCTCCCTGTTATGTTCTTAACCCACCTGTCTCAATTTCGCTTGCAATAATGCGTTCTAAGAGATCGAACGTATTATTGCAAACGAAATTGACGTTAAAAGTTGGGAGGCATGTTTATCCTCCTCACATGCTTTGTGTGGTAATAATTCGGCTTTCCGATAGATGTCAGTCAATTCCAGTACTGTGGATAGGTGTCAATGCACTTAACGAGAAGTTCGAGCATTGACCTTAATATTACAGGTATTCTTGTTCTATTTCACTATTTAATGTCTTGTACAGTTCACTACAGTCTCTTTATTGATTACTGTTTTTTTTTCACAATAACAGTATCTGACTGACTGCTTTTGGTACATCTTATACTTTGATTTACTCATGATATATTATTTCATAGCCTCTGACTTTTTTTACCCACATTCCTAACTCTAATTTCTTCAATCTCGTCTCTCCTCACTTTCTCTCCTACTTTCTTCATTTCTCTTTCATCTTCCTCATTTCTTTTCATCTTGACGCCTTATTCCACTCTCTCCCTATTGTTTCTATTCTTCTCGCTCTTGTTCATCTACCTCTCCCCCTTCAACTCTTTCTACCTTTTCTCGTTTCACTCTCTCTCTTTCCTCCTATTCTTCTCCGCTCCCGCTCTTGTTTTGCTATCTCTGTGTTCCTTCTCCATACTATGCCTCCCTCTCTCTTACTCCTCTATCTTCATTCTGGTTCCCCCTTTCTATCCCTCAAGACCTCTCTTTGTGGCTTATTTCTTTCTCTCTTTCTCCTCTTTTGTCTATCTTCCTCCTGATCTCTACGTGCTCCTTCTCTCTCTTATTTTCTATCTTCTCATCTTTTCCAGTTTACTCTACTTTTCCATCCAGCCTCTTCTATCTCTCTTGTCCCACCTTTACATTTCACCTATCTCGTGTGTGTGTGAGTGTGTAGGTGTGTTGTTTACCAAGCTAATTAAACACATGATTTCATACAATTTGTTTCTTCAGTTACCAAAGGGTATTTTGTACTGGTATTCGCAGCTAACTATCCATTTAGAATTTAATTTCTTAACGTTCCTAGAACTCGAGGTTACTTATATACATCGCGTTGTTAACAATGCACTAGCTCGGTTCAGACAAGCATATACCGCAGGTAGCTAAACTTTTCTCTCCAAAATGGGTCACAACTTTGAACTTTTGCATACAGTGGATGTACATGTTTATATATATGTAGGACTAGTACTTCTTTTCCGTTATGAGCTTTACTGGAATAAGCTGATAATCACTCACAAAATGCCTAGAAATGTATGGTAGGTATCTCGTTTCAAACTATGCAAATTCATATTCGATCAAAAGTCACTCTTGAGATGCGACAAACAGGAAAAGAAATGTGTCCGAGCAGAGAGGGGAAATCAAGGATCAAATGGGTAAAGAAGAGAACTAAAGAATCGAGGGAGAGAGAAATAATAGAGAAGGAGAAATAGAGTATAGGAATGTGAGGCAGCAAAATAAATTGTGGAGAAGAGAGAGGGAAATAAAATTGGTGAGAGGAGGAATAAAGAAGCGGGGAAGAGAGAAAAGGAACAGCGATAATACGAAAAACAAACGCTGGAGAAAGAAAGGAATAACATGGGTAAGAGAAGTGAAGAAAAATTAAGAAGCGAGGGAGATGGATAACAATATAAAAGAGAAGGAAAGAGAGAAAACAGAAAATGAGGCAGCAAAAATAAAGAAAAAGAAAGGGAGAGAGAAAAAGGAAGAGACAGAGAATGCAGAAAAATGGGACAAACAGAAAAAGAGGTTATAGAGAAGAGGCAGATGAAATTAGGAAGAGAGGAGAAATGAAGATGCAAGGGAGAGGGCAAGGAGAAAGAGTGAAAACAGAAAAATTAATGATAAAGGAGAGAGAGAGGGTGGAGGGAAGGAGGCAGAGACAAAATAGGTAAGAGAAGAGAAATAAAGAAGCGAGGGAGAGGGGAAGAGATATTATAGAAAATGAGCAGGATAAGAAGGAGACAAATAGACGTGAGAGGAGATATGATGAAGCGATGGAGAAAAAAGGAGAGAAATAAAGAGAATACACAAAATGGGCAAACAGAATAGAAGAGATGATGAAGAAGACAGAGAGAGAGATAATATTAACAAGACAGGAGAAATGAAAAAGCGAGATAGGGGAATAAAGTTAAAAGAAAACAAGAAATGATGATGAGAGAGAGAGAAAGAGAGGGAGTTGAGGCAGAGGCGAGAGAGAAAGAAAGAGAGAAGAAGCGAGGAAGAGAGTGGAAGAAAGAAGAAGAGACACGAACAAACTGCGCTGACAAATTTTATCTGCAATCTCATCGAGAACAATAAGTAACAAGAAGTCACATGTTGCTCACGAAGTACATATAGGAAGGAAAATGAGAGAATTAGCATCCAGTGTGCAATACGTGGTCAACAAATTCATCATTGGTAACTTTGTGTCGCTGGCAAGCAATGTTGTGTTGATTTCCACGATTACATAGTCTGTGCACTGTATGTACATTTTCATAATAGAGATCGTAATGAATTTGTAATTTTGTTAATATTTTATTGCTTCATGGTTCAGTTGTGACCTTCTGATTTTTATTGAGTGAGATATTGTGAACATTTATTGCTCCTGTGCATGCATGAACTGCATTTCATTTTCACGTCGAAGATATTTTATTGATATTAAAGAGACTGCAACAGTGGGTAATAATGTAGTGCTATTTCGAGCTCTGCTTTTTTACGTCGGTTTTCTATCTCTTGGGTTAATCGCGACGATGAGATGAATGGTGAACTTAGGGGGCAGACATAATGATAGATTAATGCCTTACCCAGGACGCGAACCTGGAACCTCTGGCTTTGTAGTACGTTCCGTTGACCACTCCACCATGGAGGTCTGTCGTCTTTGTTTGTTTTAATGATATATAAGGGTTATTAAAGAACAACTCCCTGCTTTCGCGATTTTATTGTTGGGAACGTATTGTACATATCTTCATTATTTAGATGGCTTCCCTGATGGCGCAGTCGTAGCGTCGTCGCCTTGTAATCAAGGGGCTCCGGGTTCGATACCCGGTGGAGGCACAAGTGGTTCCAATTTAAACTGTAGGTCCAGTCCCGATTAGCCTTATTGTGCATAAAATGGACTTAAAACACTAAATCAACAACTAAATCATTATTTAGATGCACATCTTCTGTGCCTGATGTCCACAAGTTTTTATTCGAATGGTTCCACACTTGGCCGCTAGGAGCGTGCGACATCTAGAGATGAGTCAGATTCACGTAATGCAGCAATTGCAAGCTGTATGGCTTCATTAGAAGACGCCTTCGGACAATTGCCGAATCCACAGTGGTCCTAACAGACTTTCTTTCTCGGAATTGCAGGATAAAGATTCCTTTTCCCTCTCCCTCTAATCTCTCACTTCTCTGTTGCTCTATTTTCATCTCCACATATCCTGCCTCTCTATGTCTCTCTTCCTCTCCCTCTTTCTCTCCCCACTCTCTCCATCTCTTCCCCTTTCTCCCCTCTTAATCTCTCTCTCTCTCTTCCTCTCTCTCTATCTTCAACTCTATACTTCTCCATCTCTCTCTCTGCGTTTCTCTCAATGCATTCTCTATCTCCTCTCTATTCTCTCTTTCTCTCGCGTATTCTCTATCTTCTCTAGACTGGAATCTGAAATTAAATCCGGAAAAATCTGTTGTCATGAGGTTTACCCTAAAATCCAATAGCACAGCGCCATCCTACAAGTTATGCAACCAGGTTATTCCGTTCGTACGACAGCACAAGGATCTTGGTGTCATTTTTGATAGCAAACTGACTTTCAACCATCACACAGACTACATAACTTCGAAAGCTATGAAAACACTTGGACTAATTTACAGATTTACAGTCATAACACACGTTTCTGCCCTCAAAACCTACTTTACAATGTGTGTTGTTCCTATTCTTGAATATGGCTCCTGCATTTGGTCAATGGCATGTGAAAGCAATTTAAAGAAAACAAACAAAGTAGTAAGTTTCTTCGTCAGAATAGTCAAACTCAGATGCCCAACGCTTGAAAACTTCTCCAAACAAGAAATTCTATCCACTCTACAAATTCATGACCTTTCTCTTCGCCTTTAACTCTCAGATTTAACACTACTCTTCAGAATCATTAATGGACAACTTTTCACCAGCGAACTCTTGCCACTTCTTAATATCAGAATCCCGCGTCCCAACAGTAAATCCAACAACTTCTTTTACATTAAATCTTTAATGCTATCTTTAGAACAAAGATCACTTCTCTACAGGCTACAAACCACTTACAACTCACCAAGAGACGCTCCGGACTTCCATTTACCAAAGCAGGCTTACAGAACGGCGTGCATAAAGCAGCTGAAGTGCAAATAATATTATTTTTGCCCTAGTTGTTATTATTCTTGTTATATATGTATGTGTGTGTGTCCTGATGTAAAATGGATTTTTCTGTATTCAGGACTTTTCAAATAAATAAATCTTACCTTCTCTTATATTCTCTCTCTCGCTCGCGTCCTCTTCTCTGCCCCCCCTCTCTCTCTCTCATATATATACATACATACATAATCTCTCTCTACCTTCTTCCCCTCCCTCTCTAATCTCTCACTTTCTCGCTCTATTTTCTCCTCCATATATCCTCCCTTCCCCATCTCTCCTGTCTATTTCTCTCTCTCCTTTCCTCGCTCTGTCTATTCTCTCTTCTCCTCTCTTTCTCTCGCTTTCTCACTGTCTATATTTATCTCCCTACCTCTCTTCTCAACTCCCTTCCTACCCTCTCCCTTTCTCACTTTCCCTCCACACTTCTACCCCCATCTTTCCCTTGTTTCTTTATTTCTATCATCTCTCTATCTCTACCCTCCATACGGCTACAGCCGGATTGCGCACACTTTTCCGGTTTTATCAGTTTGTCAGATGTAAAATGTTCTCAAGCCGTTCTCACTTCTGTTGTGTTTAACCTAACCTAACCTAACCTAACCTAACTACTTCTCTTCTAGTCTAAAGGAAAAAACAGGTTTTTTCAGTGGCAAAGTTGGATCAAAATCTGTGCGCAAAACAAGTTCAGTGAGGTTTGTGCACAATTCTGGGTCTAAAGTGTGCGCAATTCGGTTGTGGCGCTCCTTACTTTATCTCAACCTTTCCTCTTTCTCTCTCTGTTTTATATCTCTACTCCCTCTTCCTAATTCTCTCATATCTCTTCTCTCTCTCACTTCGTCTCTTTTCTCTCTCTCGCGGCCTACTTGACCTGGTCATCACAAAGAATTATTATCCTCATCGACCCAGTGACGTGAGGAAATGGGGCAAAGCATATCGAAAACATTTCCTCAAACCCACACTTTCATAACTGCCGTTATAAATCGACGATACGCTTTACGCCCATACAGTCCAGTAATATACGCCATTAAAAAACGAGAAGATTTCCATAACCCGCCGATGATTTAAAGCTCCACAGAACCCGACGGACCAAACAGAAAGAGGCGAGAGACACGTAAAAACGAATATAATGCTCTAAAAGTCAGTTCCACAGTTTTCACAGCATTTTCACAACAATTAGACACTTTTATGTCTTTCGACGACAGTGGCATTAAAGTTGCAGGTCTTCCGGTCGGCTTGTACACAATTTGCATGGAGCCACGAGACTATAAAGATTTGCAATAATGTCGTGTAGACATTTCACCTTTAGTCGTTAAAGAGCCTTCATAGAAGGGATATAACGAGGTTTAATACGACACATCCAGTGCAATATTTCCAATTTCAAAATACTTTGGGTGAATTTTTTTATTGGTATCAATGTGCGCCATCTTATTTTAATTTCTGGAACATATAACCGTTAAATGTTTATGAGGCTGATTTCATGTTGAGATGGTGTTGACGTGGAAATACAATCTTTTGTTCAACAACCCTGTATTTTTGTAATTGGTTATGAGTGTATGTGACGTGTGCGTTTCTGTGTGAGTTATTCTTGCTGATAACAGCCCACACTTCCTAGCATCTTTAGCTATGGTTGGGAATAGTTTTCCTGTTTATCTTGTTCTTGTTCTCTCGGGAATCTGTGGAGCAAGGTCGTGCATAACGGTGGAGAAGGGGAGAAAGCAAGTTGGCGGGGAAAGCAGTGCTGCAAGTGGCGTGTAGCTGCAACAGCGCTCTCCCCTCCATACACTCACTTCCTCTCACGCATTCATTGGTCGAGCCCTCTCGAGTCGCTACTTGCGCAGAGACTTGCTTTCGTTCACTTGCTCCAGAGATTCCTGGGACAGAGTGTAGGGAAGAGTCCAATTACTTTTGGAACATCTCCAGCAAACTGAACGAGTCTGTCTAGCGAGCCTAGTGGGCGTGCAGAGCCTGAGCAAGGGGCTTAGCGATAGGTTCCGGGTTGAGGTGACGTCAGCTGCTCGCTTGGCTGATTGGCTGCTTCGAGAGTTGTGACTCGTTCCTAAGCTTCAAATGCATAGTGATTTATAAATTAATTCATGGTCTGGTCACTCCTTTACGATATTCCTTAAATAATTTATTCGCTTAGTTTGTATCTTATTTATGATCGACACTATATAGTCGCTAGGCTGTTTTCTCAGTATTCTGAATTCGATCATAAGAAGCAAAATGATCGAGTCGCCCCGGCGCTTGACTCAAGGTTCCGGGTTCGATTCCCGCCCAGGACGCACGTGTTCTTTTGTGACTGTCCTTTCATTAATTTCATCTCTTTGCCGGTAACACTAAAGCCGCTCTCCGTGCTTGGTTAACACATTCCGCTACAACGCTATGGGTCTCGGGTTTGAATCCCTATCTAAGCATGGGTGTCTTTTGTGAGTGTCCCTTCATCAATTTGATCATCTTATCACTCATCTTCATCGTTGTAATCAGCCGAAAGTAGCAGAGAAATGACTCTAAATAACTGAATGTGACTTTTGCCTGAATATGAAGTGATGTGAAACAAGGTAAATGTTACAAAGAAGCATAGGTGTAACTTGGAGGGGGCAAGGAAAGGCGCTTGCTCCCCCCCAAATTTTCAGGCTACTAAATTTAATGATACTTTTGTTAACATCTTGGGACCTTAGTAGCAAAGTATTGAACTGTATTTTTTTATGATTGTGCTATTCAGAAAAGTAGTTCTGGACGCTATTTTAATGGGATGGAAAACATTAATTCTGCCCCTCCCCAAGTCCTAAGTTTGATTCTGCCTCCACCTCAAAGTTAAGTCCCAAGTTTGATCCCCCCCAAGTTAAGTCCCAACTTTGATTCCCCCCAAAGTTAGTCCCGAGTTTGATTCTGCCCCCCCCCAAAGTTAAGTCCCAAGTTTGATTCTGCCCCCCCAAAAGTTAAGTCCCAAGTTTGATTCTGTGATTCTGTCCCCCCAAAGTTAAGTCCCGAGTTTGATTCTGCCCCCCCCAAAGTTAAGTCCCAAGTTTGATTCTGCCCACCCCCCCAAAAAATTGTCTCAAATTTGATTCTGTTATTTTGTCCCCCAAAGTTGTCCCAAATTTGATTCTGCCTTCCCCAAATTAAGTCCCAAGTTTGATTCTGCCCGGCCACAAAGTTAAGTCCCGAGTTTGATTTCGCCCCCCAAAGTTAAGTCCCAAGTTTGATTCTGCCCCTCCCCCAAAAAAAATTAAGTCTCAAATTTGATTCTGTGATTCTGTCCCCCAAAGTTGTCCCAAGTTTGATTCTTCCTTCCCCAAATTAAGTCCCAAGTTTGATTCTGCCCGGCCCCAAAGTTAAGTCCCAAGTTTGATTCTGCCCCCCCCCCCCCCCAAAAAATTAAGTCTCAAATTTGATTCTGTGATTCTGTCCCCCAAAGTTGTCCCAAGTTTGATTCTTCCTTCCCCAAATTAAGTCCCAAGTTTGATTCTGCCCGGCCCCAAAGTTAAGTCCCAAGTTTGATTCTGCCCCCCCCCCAAAAAAATTAAGTCTCAAATTTGATTCTGTGATTCTGTCCCCCAAAGTTGTCCCAAGTTTGATTCTTCCTTCTCCAAATTAAGTCCCAAGTTTGATTCTGTGATTCTGTCCACCCAAAGTTAAGTCCCGAGTTTGATTCCCCCCCCCAAAGTCAAGTCCCGAGTTTGATTTCGCCCCCCCAAAGTTAAGTCCCAAGTTTGATTCTGCCCCCCCCCCAAAAAAAATTAAGTCTCAAATTTGATTCTGTGATTCTGTCCCCCAAAGTTGTCCCAAGTTTGATTCTTCCTTCTCCAAATTAAGTCCCAAGTTTGATTCTGTGATTCTGTCCCCCCAAAGTTAAGTCCCGAGTTTGATTCTGCCCCCCCAAAGTTAAGTCCCAAGTTTGATTCTCCCCACCCCCCAAAAAAATTAAGTCTCAAATTTGATTCTGTTATTTTGTCCCCCAAAGTTGTCCCAAGTTTGATTCTGCCTTCCCCAAATTAAGTCCCAAGTTTGATTCTGCCCGGCCCCAAAGTTAAGTCCCAAGTTTGATTTCGCCCCCCCCAAAGTTAAGTCCCAAGTTTGATTCTGTCCCCCCCAAAAAAAATTAAGTCTCAAATTTGATTCTGTGATTCTGTCCCCCAAAGTTGTCCCAAGTTTGATTCTTCCTTCCCCAAATTAAGTCCCAAGTTTGATTCTGGCCGGCCCCAAAGTTAAGTCCCAAGTTTGATTCTGCCCCCCCCCCCAAAAAAATTAAGTCTCAAATTTGATTCTGCGATTCTGTCCCCCAAAGTTGTCCCAAGTTTTATTCTGCCTTCCCCAAATTAAGTCCCAAGTTTGATTCTGCCCGGCCCCAAAGTTAAGTCCCAAGTTTGATTTCGCCCCCCCCAAAGTTAAGTCCCAAATTTGATTCTGTCCCCCCCCCCAAAAAAAAAATTAATTCTCAAATTTGATTCTGTGATTCTGTCCCCCAAAGTTGTCCCAAGTTTGATTCTGCCTTCCCCAAATTAAGTCCCAAGTTTGATTCTGCCCGGCCACAAAGTTAAGTCCCGAGTTTGATTTCGCCCCCCCAAAGTTAAGTCCCAAGTTTGATTCTGCCCCCCCAAATGAAGTCTCAAATTTGATTATGTGATTCTGTCCCCCAAAGTTGTCCCAAGTTTGATTCTTCCTTCTCCAAATTAAGTCCCAAGTTTGATTCTGTGATTCTGTCCCCCCAAAGTTGTCCCGAGTTTGATTCTGCCCCCCCCAAAGTTAAGTCCCAAGTTTGATTTTGCCCCCCCCAAAGTTAAATCCCAAGTTTGATTCTGCCCCCCCAAAAAAATTAAGTCTCAAATTTGATTCTGTGATTCTGTCCCCCAAAGTTGTCCCAAGTTTGATTCTTCCTTCTCCAAATTAAGTCCCAAGTTTGATTCTGTGATTCTGTCCCCCCAAAGTTAAGTCCCGAGTTTGATTCTGCCCCCCCTAAGTTAAGTCCCAAGTTTGATTCTGCCCACCCCCCAAAAAAATTAAGTCTCAAATTTGATTCTGTTATTTTGTCCCCCAAAGTTGTCCCAAGTTTGATTCTGCCCTCCCCAAATTAAGTCCCAAGTTTGATTCTGCCCGGCCCCAAAGTTAAGTCCCAAGTTTGATTTCGCCCCCCCCAAAGTTAAGTCCCAAGTTTGATTCTGTCCCCCCAAAAAAAAATTGTCTCAAATTTGATTCTGTGATTCTGTCCCCCAAAGTTGTCCCAAGTTTGATTCTTCCTTCCCCAAATTAAGTCCCAAGTTTGATTCTGCCCGGTCCCAAAGTTAAGTCCCAAGTTTGATTCTGCCCCCCCAAAAAAAATTAAGTCTCAAATTTGATTCTGTGATTCTGTCCCCCAAAGTTGTCCCAAGTTTGATTCTTCCTTCCCCAAATTAAGTCCCAAGTTTGATTCTGCCCGGCCCCAAAGTTAAGTCCCAAGTTTGATTCTGCCCCCCCCCCAAAAAAAATTAAGTCTCAAATTTGATTCTGTGATTCTGTCCCCCAAAGTTGTCCCAAGTTTGATTCTTCCTTCTCCAAATTAAGTCCCAAGTTTGATTCTGTGATTCTGTCCCCCCAAAGTTAAGTCCCGAGTTTGTTTTCTGCCCCCCCCCAAAGTTAAGTCCCGAGTTTGATTTCGCCCCCCAAAGTTAAGTCCCAAGTTTGATTCTGCCCCCCCCCCCAAAAAAAAATTAAGTCTCAAATTTGATTCTGTGATTCTGTCCCCCAAAGTTGTCCCAAGTTTGATTCTTCCTTCTCCAAATTAAGTCCCAAGTTTGATTCTGTGATTCTGTCCCCCCAAAGTTAAGTCCCGAGTTTGATTCTGCCCTCCCCCCCCAAAGTTAAGTCCCAAGTTTGATTCTGCCCACCCCCCAAAAAAATTAAGTCTCAAATTTGATTCTGTTATTTTGTCCCCCAAAGTTGTCCCAAGTTTTATTCTGCCTTCCCCAAATTAAGTCCCAAGTTTGATTCTGCCCGGCCCCAAAGTTAAGTCCCAAGTTTGATTTCGCCCCCCCCAAAGTTAAGTACCAAGTTTGATTCTGTCCCCCCCCCCAAAAAATTAAGTCTCAAATTTGATTCTGTGATTCTGTCCCCCAAAGTTGTCCCAAGTTTGATTCTGCCTTCCCCAAATTAAGTCCCAAGTTTGATTCTGCCCGGCCACAAAGTTAAGTCCCGAGTTTGATTTCGCCCCCCCAAAGTTAAGTCCCAAGTTTGATTCTGCCCCCCCCAAAAAAATTAAGTCTCAAATTTGATTCTGTGATTCTGTCCCCCCAAAGTTGTCCCAAGTTTGATTCTTCCTTCCCCAAATTAAGTCCCAAGTTTGATTCTGCCCGGCCCCAAAGTTAAGTCCCAAGTTTGATTCTGCCCCCCCAAAAAAAATTAAGTCTCAAATTTGATTCTGTGATTCTGTCCCAAGTTTGATTCTGCCTTCCCCAAATTAAGTCCCGAGTTTGATTCTGTCCCCCCAAAGTTAAGTCCCAAGTTTGATTCTGCCCCCCCCCCAAAAAAAAAAAATTAAGTCTCAAATTTGATTCTGTGATTCTGTCCCCCAAAGTTGTCCCAAGTTTGATTCTTCCTTCCCCAAATTAAGTCCCAAGTTTGATTCTGCCCGGCCCCAAAGTTAAGTCCCAAGTTTGATTCTGCCCCCCCCCCAAAAAAAAATTAAGTCTCAAATTTGATTCTGTGATTCTGTCCCCCAAAGTTGTCCCAAGTTTGATTCTGCCTTCCCCAAATTAAGTCCCAAGTTTGATTCTGTCCCCCCAAAGTTAAGTCCCAAGTTTGATTTCGTCCCCTCCCAAAGGTAAGTCCCAAGTTTGATTCTGTCCCCCCCCCCAAAAAAAATTAAGTCTCAAATTTGATTCTGTGATTCTGTCCCCCAAAGTTGTCCCAAGTTTGATTCTGCCTTCCCCAAATTAAGTCCCGAGTTTGATTCTGTCCCCCCAAAGTTAAGTCCCAAGTTTGATTTCGCCCCCCCCCCAACAAAGTTAAGTCCCAAGTTTGATTTCCCCCCCCCAAAGTTAAGTCCCAAGTTTGATTCTGTCCCCCCAAAGTTAAGTCCCGAGTTTGATTCTGTCCCCCCAAAGTTAAGTCCCAAGTTTGATTTCGCCCCCCCCACAAAGTTAAGTCCCAAGTTTGATTTCGCCCCCTCCCAAAGTTAAGTCCCAAGTTTGATTCTGTCCCCCCAAAGTTATGTCCCGAGTTTGATTCTGTCCCCCCAAAGTTAAGTCCCAAGTTTGATTTCGCCCCCCCACAAAGTTAAGTCCCAAGTTTGATTTCGTCCCCCCCCCCCAAAGTTTAGTCCCAAGTTTGATTCTGTCCCCCCAAAGTTAAGTCCCGAGTTTGATTCTGTCCCCCCAAAGTTAAGTCCCAAGTTTGATTTCGCCCCCCCCCCCACAAAGTTAAGTCCCAAGTTTGATTTCGCCCCCCCCAAAGTTAAGTCCCAAGTTTGATTCTGTCCCCCCAAAGTTAAGTCCCGAGTTTGATTCTGCCCCCTCCAAAATTATGTCATAAGTTATGCCCATGCAAAGAAGAATAATGGGATAAAGGAATTGAGAATAGAAGGCTACTAAATAGTGTACGTATTTAACACCTGAACAGGTTTAATAATGAACGAAAGTAATAAACAACAGGAACGCGTTGCATTTTAATGGCAGTTGCAGTTTAGAGAGCATAATTCAGTGATAAGTGATTGTTCACCAAATGCCCAATGATTACAGTGAATCGGAAATTAATATAATATATGAGGTTAGCAACATTGTTAATAGGCCTATTGGAAGCTCACAGTATCATTACTGGCGTTATCATGACCGATATTAACGCAGCCACACATGTGGAAAAAAACATACGAGGCTGTTTGCTCACTGCGTATCCACGTGTTGTCCATTTTTTATTTCGATTTCCACGCTTTGGGTCGGCGAACTTCAGAATTCCCGAACCCTCTAGGAACATTGGTCGGAAGTATTTTATGGCGGACATTTTTCAAACTTCACGTGACCACAATACAAAGTGGGCGCGAGCAATGAAGGCCGATACGTAAATCTACACGTGTGGTTACTTTCTTTCCTGGACGCGTGGCTCTTTCTTCAATATTGCAGGTTGAAGTAAATATAGGTTAGTATCAGTAGCGGTGGTTAGGGGCAGTTGTCCCCAGCCCCCACACACACTTTTCGCCACTTTTGCCCCGGCACTATGCTAAACCTTATCTACAAAGGGAAATATTTTGTCTTTGCCCCCTCCCAGTTTAGGTACTTTGCCCCCCCCCCCGGTTTTGGAACCCAATCGCCGCCACTGGTTAGTATTGAAGCAAATGTATGTTTATCTCTGCTTACTAATGGATCTCGGATACGAAAGTGCAGTTTGCCGGAGTCAGGGTTACTAACTCTTTAAGAAAACACTAAATGTTGTGCACTTGACAAAGATCCTGACGAATTAACGATAAATTTAAGTTATTATTAAATAATACTTAAGATTGATTCAAGGAATGTGAAAAATTAGCTTTAGATGCAATATTCTCCCTTCTTATCCCATGTACGAGTGGGCATTGATAAAAGGTACTGATTTTATTCTGTTTAAGGGCATGAAGAAGGGTTTCCGCGTGGTTATTCCCTTCTCGCTGCTGCGGAACATTGTTTCCAACTTTGCTTCTTTGGGGCCAGATCAGGCTCTCTCGTGCACTCGTTTGGCTGTAAACTGGGGCGCCTGCCCCCTATGATGCCATCATTGGCTCCGGCCCACATAGACTAACTTTTGCCATAAGTATACAATTTACATGTGAAGTGATATTGTTATATTGACTGCGTCGCCCCACCCTCTCTTACATCCCCAGCTATTCTTTTCTATAGCGCCTTGGCTGAGGTGAAGATGACAATATTGTTATCCGGGAATCCTTTATTTTCGATTTCACACCAACATCGGTGGATTATTGAGATGGGCGATGCCGCCGGATCTAGAAAACTAAGAATAAATTGTCATCACTTTAAAGTTAAAGTTAATAGCAGCCTCCACCCCTTTGACACCTAAAATTATCCTAAGAGGCACCTAATCAACGTTTCGTAAATCCAGTTTTTTTAAAGTGCACTTTAGCTCTATTTAAGGTGAAATTTAGTTCATTTATGTGCATCAGATTTGGCAACACTGCCAAGATGGCCGTTGGAGGCAAGGAGAAATGCATTGCGCTTATGGAAGCTATATTATATTTCTTTTCTCTCTAATGGCATAGAAAAAGTACATGGAAGGAAAAAGGACACGTGGAAAAATTTCTTGGTCGTAGGAAGAGTCAAAACTCACATTGGATTAGTCGTAATGAAGTTGATCCCCCACCAGGAATACATTGATTCTATAAATATTTATTCATCATATTTTTCAAACATCGTGCCAAGCTTAATAATCTTCTATATAGAGTCACTCGGGGGAATATGCCCAACTTTTTTTTGGCGGTTTATAGCTTCGCGAAATGAAGGAGTGTCGCAATGAAAAGGATGTCAAATGAAAGCTACAGTTTTGTTATTGTTACCTATAAGTTTTATTACTGTAAGTCTTATAGCAAAAGAACCAGAGAGAAATAAACAGATGAACGTCAATTTGGGCAAATCACCCCGTGTTCAGGGTAAGGCCCACCCATTAGGGGTCAAATGCCCAATACAAGAAACAATTGTTGTTATACTTGACATGACATATTTAAAGGAAAATAATACATCATTAACTGGAACATAATTAACATTTGTTTCGTAAACAGAACATCATTTGCAGACAAGCATGGCGTTTCTAACAACATTTATTTTCAATTTACCATAGCCTCTTTCACTGTTTACATTTGTGAGAAATTGCATTGCACTTTGGACCTGAATTTAGTACATATTTCATGCATCCACATACTGCAACGAATACACTGGATCCAGTCACATTGTGGTCCTTTCTTATCATAATAATGCCCATGGGCATATTGTACTTAATTTCTGTGGGCATATCACCCCACAATTACAAACAGAAAATTGAATCACTGGGTTGGCAACTCTGAGCACCATGTGGCAGTTTCACTCTGGAGATATGTTTCCCTGACTCTTGATCTTTACACCAATATAATTCAGTTTCTTTCTCTCTTGGGAATATTATTGCAAACACTTAATGCAGCAACGTCCAAAAAATTATTACCTCAAAAATTGTCTTCTTACCTCATGAAATTAACCCTGGATGGCTTCAGAATCTTCTCACAAGCTCCAAACCTGCTGCCTCGTCTCACCACGGAGGGCGCTTTCAAACAGGAGTCGCAGAGTTGCCATAACATTAACGTTGCGCGAGATACGAGGGGGTGGGCATTTAACCCCGATGTGCATATTCACCCGAGGGACTCTATATAAAAATGGGTATATGTATGTTTGTTCCGGCATAACCCTCGAACGCCTGGGGCGATTTCAACCAAACTTGGTGCCTTGTATCACTTACAATCTGGGAAGAAATACTGTAGGGTAAGACACCCCTAGAAATCCCTAGGGGTGGGAAGGGAGTGACCTGTAAAAATAATCGAAAACGATTATTGGTGTGGAATCCATAGTTTTCGGGGTCGTAAGGTGAATAGTGACACTCCCAATACCGTTTAACTCCATGTTCATTTTACGCTATAGTTAGAATTCATTATTTTCCTGACTAATAGAAGATTGAGGTAAATAAATACCCGGGCAACGCCGGATAATCAGCTAATCATGTATAAAAACCGCATGCACTTGCAACATAGAGAAAAATTCATACTGTCTCTTGTCCAGTATGGGATTTTTTTAGTAGCAGTGCATTCCTGGTGCAAAATTGTCAATCTTCGCCTTGAAAGAAATCTACGAAAGAGGGCAGCACCAGCGAGCTGATTAGGCTCGAAAGCCTCAACGCATTAAGTGATTGCATTCCCATGCAGCGCGCCGTCCCCGCAACAGGTGCTATCGCATAAATCACCGACCCAAACGTTCGCTCTGGAAGTTCGATACCCTGTGTTCTGGGTAGCTGGCGGTGTGAAAATTTGTTAACTTTCAACAAAGCTTTGCTTCGCTTATTTTCCCCTGGGGATGTGTTCGTTTTGCTTCCATGGGAGTTTTCTGTTAGCTGTGGGTTTCTTCAATGTATGCAGAGGATGTCTATGGCACGTTTCGGGAATTGAGCCCCAAGGCATATGGCCTGAAAAGTTTAAAACTGTGCACGGGCATATCCTACATTGGCATATTTTAGTAGCAGATTACACTGTTTGTAAACAACTATATATTTCATTCGCATTTTAAGAGCCGGCCTGCGTTACACAGCGCGCTACGACGTCAGGGTTTCCGGGTTCGAATCCCGCCCTGGGAATGGCTGCTTTAATGGATTTACTCCCGTTCCAGCGTTTTTGTCCCGATCCATTGCTTCTCATAACGAAAGTGTTTTTTCCGGGTCAAGTGTTCTCGATCCATCGCTTCCGAAAATAAGGAAATGAACACTCGCAGAATGTATATAAAGATCTGTGCCACACGTACAAACTAACCAACGTTGTTACACACACAAATATGGAAAAAGAAGTAAATACCCAACTGAGCATTTCATACATAAATAGTGGGCCTCATAGGCGCCGACTCCATGGGGCTTTGGGGGGCTCGAGCCCCCCCCCGCCCAATGTTAACGATGTGGGGGCAGAGCCCCCCAAATAATTTTGCTTTAGAGGATCTAATGTATTATTTTGCTTCTCTTGTAAAGTTTACTCTGAATTGTGCCACATGAACTTAACTTTAAATACACATTTGAAATGTTCTAGACCATCAACTTTGGGGGGGTTCAGACCACTAAACCATCAACTTTGGGGGGGCTATGACCAGAGACAGCAAAACACATGACTTATTACTATATACTAAGTATGTAATTATGAGTATTGTTAAATTTTTAACTAAAAAGAGTTTCAAGAGACGAAGTGCATGAACTAGGGTAGTGGATGGAACGTTTGGGCTACAAATGATTCTAACATGACATTCAGAACGAGATCATTGATATTATGGAGATCTGTTTTGCGCTCCGTGGTAGCAGATATTAAAAGTCGATAATATTTTGCTATTATGGTTGACGAAACTTGTGACATATCCATCCGTGGACAATTCATATTCTGCATTAGAACTGTGAATAAAAATTTTGATATTTTTGAGGAATTCGTGGGCTTTTATGAGATTCCGAACTCTGAGGCCAAAACTTAAAAAAGGGAGAGAGTGAGTCGTTCATTAATTATTTTCAGTGATCAGAGCCCCCCCCCCCCCCCTAGGCGGCTCAAATAGAAGCCCTGTCACGTTTTTCCTTTCCAAGAATCAAATCGTCAACGGGAACTAACCTAACCTAAAGCTTCTGGGCCGACGGATTGGGAACACCTGAACAGAAAAAACTACTTTCGTTATCAGGAGCGATGGATCTGGACAAACCGCGCCCAGTTTTCGAGAAGCCATGGATCGGGAAGCGATGGAACGGGAAGACACCGTTTTAGTGCCATATCACTCATCTTCATCGCCGCGATTAGCCAAAAGTGTGAGAAAAGCGACGGTAAATAACAATCAATTTATATTTTTAACAGCTTCTTCGTCTCTTTAGCCTAGTCGTGGCGATGATGTCGAAGAAAGATTCCGTAAGACTGTTGAATGGATACCTGGAAATGTATTTTTTTTTATTTAGCGTGGCTTTTTTCCACTTTTGATTAATCGCGACGATGACAAGGGGACGAAGGGACTTTCACACCCATAGCTAGGCCGGGACTCCATTGTCAACTTAACGGGAGTCCCGATTAGCCTCTTTCTGCTGCACAGTTTACTCAGAACATTTGATGTAGGTGTATGTTTGGGAGAGACGAGTATATGCGAATTGTTGCCTTTCCTTGGATTTTTGTTAGTCACTCTGGGGAATACGCCCAACTTTTTTTTTGGCGGTTTATAGCTTCGCTAAATGAAAGAGTGTCGCAATAAAAAGGGTGTCAAATGAAAGCTACATGCTTTGTTATTGTTACCTTAAGTTTTATTACTATAAGTCTTATAGCAAAAGAACCTTAGAAAAATTAACAGATGAACGTCAATTTGGGCAAATCACCCCGTGTTCAGGGTAAAATGCCCACCCATTAGGGGTAAAATGCCCAATACAAGAAACAATTGTTGTAATACTTGACGACATGACATATTTAAAGGAAAATAATACACAGCATTAACTGGAACATTATTAACATTTGTTTCGTAACCAGAACATCATTTGTACAGACAAGCATAGTGTTTCTAACAACATTTATTTTGAATTTACCATAGCCTCTTTCACTGTTTACATTTGTGAGAAATTGCATTGCACTTTGGACACATGGACGTGAATTTGATACATATTTCATGAATTCACATACTACAACGAATGAACTGGATCCAGTCACATTGTGGTCCTTTCTTATCATAGTAATGCCCATGGGCATATTGTACTTAATTTCTGTGGGCAGATCACCCTACAGCTACACGCAGAAAATTGAATCACTGGGTTGGCAACTCTGAGCACCATGCGGCAGTTTCACTCTGCAGATATGTTTCCCTGATTCTTGATCTTTACACTAAATATAATTCAGTTTCTTTCTCTCTTGGGAATATTATTGCACACTGTTAAAACAGCAACGTCCAAAAAATATTACCTCAAAAATTGTCATTTTACCTCATGGCTTCAGAATCTTCTCACAAGCTCCAAACCTGCTGCCACGTCTCACCACGGAGGGCGCTTTCAAACAGGAGTCGGAGAGTTGCCATAACATTAACGTTGCGCGAGATACGAGGGGGTGGGCATTTAACCCCGAATGGGCATATTCCCCCGAGGGACTCTAGTGTAATACTAACTTCCGCATGACGTAATGCATTCTCCAATACAGCATTACGCAGACCTCTGTGGCGAAATGGTTATCACAAGCTCGCTAAAACGCTGGGTGTCCCTGGTTCAAATCCCGAACATGAGCAAGGGTGTTAGTGTCCCTTCATCAGTCATCACATCATCCCTCATCCTCATCCTCGCTATTAGCCAAATGTTGAATGAAAACGAAGTAAGATAAGCCAAATCTATCAACCAAGGATGCAAATTGCACAATTCCACTCCCCGTACCATGCGATCAGACATGGAGCCACCTTTCTGAATCACCCTGTAAATATTACTAGTTAGGTAAAGTTGAAGTCCTGATTCGAACGTCACTTTACTTCAAAGAAAGTCCCAAAAGATCAGTTTCCCTCTGACAACTATGTCAAGTCCACGTGGAGCCAAGTATATCCTCCCCTCGAATGTTTCCCGCCAATAGCGTCCGTTTTAGCAACTGACAGCACTTGTCAAGTCCACGTGGAGTAAATAAGATGTTGCCAATTCAGTTTCTTTAGAGATTTCATAACGCGAGGTTGCGGTTATCTTTGGTTGGTTATATTATTGTGTTGTTCTATTCTTTTGTACAATTTAGAGACCTTGAGAGTATAACATCGCAGTTCGTGAAGGATGTTGCCACCTATATTTCAGGCAACACTGTTACCACTGCTAGACCTAAGGGTTATGGGTTCTTTATTAGACAGTGAAAAGAAAACTTAAATATTATATTCTTTTGGATGTGATACATGTACGGAAGATCAAAAACTTGGATAAATTTATATTATTTTAGAAAGAAATGGGAACATACTGTGGCATATCATTTTATAATGGGATCTTAACAATTTCTAACTTCCCTCTATCTTCCCATAAATATTCCGTTTATTACTTACGAGATATTAGATCCAGGTTGTAATATCATTATATAAATGTAATGCTTTCTTTATTTATTAATTCTTGTGTTCACAATCATTATTCACTACCTTCTCCATCTCATTTTTACATTCTTACTTTCAATTTTATATATACTAATAACTTTTTCCTTCTTTGGCCTCGTGTTGCCATCTATCATTAACTTTTGCAAACTTTATTTATCTATTGCTTCTTGCGTACGTGACAATATGTAAACACTGTATGTAAAATTGACAATTGTGCATCTCAGAAAAGCAGGTACTTGCTCGCAACCATATATGCGTCTGGTCATGTCAAAGATACAGAACTAGCGTTCCAATCGGGACTTCAACTTTATATGTACGAGACTGAGTGAGTGTTCAGCAAAATTGTACCCTCATATCTTCAGTTCATCCGAAGCCTTTTACCTCCCATCAGAGAAGACAATCTCTGGAAATTCTTCAATTTCCGGGCACATCTCTACCCCGTGACAATACCGAAGACTTCTTCCCCACCAGAGAAGAAAGATAGCTATAGATATTCCCTCCAGCATTGGGTAGGAACACATATATCTCTGGGAATCCGTTCGCACTGTTGACTTTATCCGCCTTATCTATATATACACTTCGGTTTTCTTTCGTAGCAAGAACCATCCATCAAATTCTGCTTCTCGCCACGTTCGCTACTCACACACGTGCGCGCTATTCAGAGAGCCTATCTTGCCAGGAGCTGTCTGTAAACTGGAGTTCGGAAAGCGCAGAAGAGATCAAGGGTAGCGAGTCTAGCATTTCCTTCAGTGTTGCCAGCTCAGTGCCATTACCAGGATCCTAGATGGAGATGGACGATTAGGTCAGATATACACTACGGCGGGAATCTGTGGAGCAGGATTCGAACTCGGGATCCCTGGTGTCGTAGCGCGCTGTGCTAACCCCTCCGCCACGGATACTGGCAACACTTGAAAGCTCCTTGCTATCTGGCACATTTTCGTCGCTTTGGAAACTCGATCAGGTGCGCCCTATATCTAAAACAAACAACAAAATCAACGTCAACAATTTTAGACCAATCAGCATTCTTCCAGCTCTGTCTAAGGCCCTAGAAGATCTTATTATTGGGCAAACCCGTAACTTCCTGGAACGAAATAACTTAATATACCACTTTCAATGTGGGTCCCGTTACAACCACAGCACATGCACGGCTCTCGTCAACGTAACCGACGACATGAGGTTAGCCATGGACAATGGACAAGTTACAAGCCTCGTTCTTCTCGATTTTACCAAAGCCTTCCAAACCATTGACCACGAAATTTTACTCGCTAAACTATCATCCCTATTCAGCTTCTCGAACTCTACGGTTATCTGGTTCCGTTCCTATCTGCATGGACGTCAACAATGTGTCGTCGACCTACATCAAAGGTCATCATGGAAAAGCATCCACTGTGGCGTCCCTCAAGGCACCGTACTGGGCCCATTCCTGTTTACACTGTATATAAACGACCTCCCGTCTGTGCTTAATCACTGTAGGTATCACATCTATAGCGACGACTTTCAATTGTACTTTTCCTTCCCTCCTCAAGAAAAATTGAATGCAACCGAACATGTAAACAACGACCTGAAAAAAATCAACAAGTGGTTTGTAGACCACGGCTTGCACGTCAACCCGACCAAAACTCAGTGTACGTTCGTAGGCTCCCCAAAGATTCTGAACAAAATTGACGAATTCAATCTCCCTAAGCTCACGGTCAATGATAAACACTTGCCTCTCTCCACTAGAGTTAAAAATCTGGGAATTACGCTAAACAATAATCTTACCTGGAGAGAACACGTAAAGTCCGTGTGTAAAACAGCTTTTTGTGCACTGCACTTTCTCTACCGGCTTAAAAACTTCCTCCCCGAACGTATAAAAACCAAACTTGTTCAGTCTCTTGTCTTCCCTATAATTGATTGTTGTGACACTGTTTATTCGGACGTTATCACGAGCAAGCGAAACGCCTGCAGCGAATCCAGAATATATATATATAAAATATTCTGAACATTTGACGCCGTATTATGCGAAGGTCGAGTGGCTGAAATTAAGTGATAGACGGATTTACCACAACCTTGTCCTACTGTACAAAGCCCTAGAAATAAAAGATCCAAAATACCTTTCCGGGCGGTTTCAATATCTTTCGGACTTTCACTCCTGCAACACCAGATCACGTGATAAATCTCTGCTATCCATTCCTCTCCACAGATCTAACTTCTATGCTAATTCTTTTACCGTTACTTCTGCAGGACACTGGAACAAACTGCCCACCGAAATCCAAGCCTCTTCCTCAATTGTAATACTCAAAAGAAAATTAAAATTACACATGTTAAACATTTTGGACCTAGAAGGAATTCCCATAAAACAATGCATAATACTTTTAGCTAACGAAATTTGCTTTCTCTATAGATGGTTGTGTGTGTATGTGTGTGCGTGTTTGTGTGTGTTCATATAGAAACTGTACTGCATTTATTTTTAATTTTACTCTTCAGATATATCTTTTATTGTGTTAGTCAAAAATAACCTACTATGATCTGTGGTTAATCCATTTGTGGACTCCTCGTATTCAAACTGTAGTACTTTTATTTTAATTTTGCATTTATTACTTATTTTTCTAATGCCACTTTATTTTTCATTTATATTTTTTTCATTTTTTAATTGAATACAATTAATTGCAGAGAACAAATTGAACACTATAATTAATGGTTAAGTGGAAGAGAAGGCACATTAATGCCTTAACTTAGCCATATAAACAAAGTCGTAAATAAATAAATAAATAACATCTTAATATCTGATCACTCGGATATAAGAACCTATTAATATTATCGGAATTGTTGAATTAGATTCTTGATCGTTGTGACTGCTACATATTTTTTATGTTTTATTCATTTACTGGTTGGTTTTGTTGTACACACGTTCCTCGAAACAATAAGAACTATTTATTGTTAGTAATCTGTGGTTTATAAGCTGAAAGTCATTGGAAGAACGCTCTATTGAGAACGGTCTGATTGGCTGAATGATGTCACGTGGGTTAGTAGTAGGAAGATATTGTTGTTATAATTGTGACCTATATGGAGTATAATTTAAACGAAATGAAACTGTTTATTGTCTTCTTTCAAAGATTGGCGAGCAATGCTCAATTCTGCAAATTTCAGTCAACAGTAACTAGTAAATTTAATTCCTTCAATCTTACTAGCAGAGAAGTCAACATTGTTGTTTATCTTCATGTCGAAATCACTCTTGAAATCATTATTTCATTTCCGATTATACATAATTAATACAAATTTAATGGTTGGAAAATTGCTCAAGAAATATTCCCTTATATTTTTCTGACACCTATACTATTGAAGTATATTATAAATTGAAGCGCCATCTACCAGATACAACGTAAATAATTTTTAAAATTTTGCTCCATTTTTATCCATATTTTTCTGTGATGATTTATTATTTATGATGTAAATATTGAATTTAATCTCATATATATAACATCTCTTTCACATTTTAAGTGAAATACATTTAATTTTCGTGCCATATTTGCATTAGTTATTGCCTCCCAATCAAACAATGGATTACTGACCGCATTGCACATGGGATTGATTTCTCAACATTCTTAAAATTAGAAACACGCGGCACGATGCGTAAACGCTCCTGAAATGTGCGCAAATGGCGGCCTTGCTGCTCCAAAGAATCAACAAACTCGACACGCGTGCCCACCATCGCGACTGCAGAGCTGCAGCGGCAATATTTGCAAACGGGACCTACTTTCTGAATAACCCTCGTATATGTGTATAATTAGTTGGAGGATATATTTATAAGAATTGGCATATCTTCTATGCCTCGAGAAAAATGTTAAGTTGTAACGAAACTAGAACAAGATTTTGTTGGTATAGATAGAAGTTAAGAAAAAGATAAAGGATTTAAGAAGATATACTGTGAACAAGTCTAGTTGGAGATAGATTGTCTTTTGTCTTTGTTGAATGTCTTTCATGTAGTTTTTATAACATGAAGTTATAAGTTAAATAAATGTTGTTTCTTCTGTTAACGTTTTGAATTGTAATGATCTTTAATTAGGCAAAACGTTAACAGAATAAACAACATTTATTTAACTTATAACTTCATGCTATAAAAACTACATGAAAGACATTCAACAAAGGCAAAATACAATCTATCTCCAACTAGACTTGTTCACAGTATATCTTCTTAAATCCTTTATGTTTTTCTTAACTTCTATCAGGTATCTTTACCTTTGAATACATTTCGGATTTATAAAGGTGAGTAAAACTTGATTTATTAGGAGTTTTTTTTTTTTTTGCATGTTTCGCTTGATTCACAAGGGTCCCGGGTTCGAATCCCGGTCGGGTATGGTTGTTTGTGAATGTCCACTTTCATCCATTTCATCATTTCATCACTCATCCCCATCTTCGCAAATTAGCCAAGAGGCACAAAACGCGAAGTAAAATAAACTAAATCAATCAATTCACGAGCTTCCTTGGAAAATCTCGGAGCATGACTTCATGTGAAGAGAAAGTAAAAATTTTACTTTCTGAAACAGAACACAATCGCTTCAAAAACACATATAATTGGCAACACTGGTCGCCCGCCATGTTGACGAAGAATCTCTTGTAAGGAGCGGCGGCTGAAATTAAAGGAAGAATAACAGTCTTGAAGCTTTCTTTCTGCTCCTCCCTTCAATTCTCCACTTCTTCGGTCTCTCTTTTTTTGGGGTGGGGAGAAATTTTGGCTGGGGGGAAGGAAATCCGATAAAATTCACGTCAGTTAGGAGCACTCCAGGACTGTTTTAGCATTTATAATTTTCTCTCCGAAAAGTTTTTCTTTGTCAACTTCCGCCGCGGCTCCTTATCGACTAGGCGGATTCTTTGGGGGTGGGGGGGGGGGTGCTGAAGATTAAAGGTACTTGGAACGTTTTCTCGTCCTGTTATTTTGGTTCCAGACATTGGTTCAGGCCTTTTAAATGCATTATACAGGGCTATGTGCGAATTAAGCTTTTTCCTTTTTGGGGTGTCCACTCAATGGCGTATTTGTGATTTCATCTCGGGTGGGGGGGGGTTGTTTAGGTTTGTATGTGTGGCCAGTTAGTAAACTAAACTATTGCCGTGCGGTTCTAAGTGCGTTAGAACAGCCGTTCCAAACTACGACATCAAATCTTATGATAACACTTAACACTTAATTTAGTTTGAATCAATTAGTTTGAATTTTTAAGACAACTTTATGAACATATAGGTTAACCGGGACTGGATTGCAGTTTAAAGTGCAGTGCAGTGCGTCTCCACTGTGTATCGAACCTTGGCCCCCTTGAGTACAAGGCGCTTCGATCCGCTACGATCACATCACTTCCAAAATGGCCGAGATCGAAACGCCTGCGTCATGGGAATTTTGGGGGGACAACATTTTATACAAATTCTATATATCTTCACACAAAAATGGAGGGGAGGTCGTTTCGTTTGATTGACTTGTTATTGATTTCTAGTTATGGTTATTGTATACAGTTTTTTTTACCTACCTATAGGGTGATCGTTGCGATGGGGTTGAAATGAAACGCCAGCTCTTTAGAATTGGTTTGGAAAGAGTAGGTGGGGTTCTTTTCGCATTAATGCAAGATTAGTCAAGCAGGCAAACTGTTAAGAATAAGGTTCAGTACACTAACATGTCACGTGCCAGTTCCGACGAAACAATGAGAAAATGCAAGGAAGGAAAGTTTCCCGAGAGCGACGATAGATGACAGCACGCTATATAAAGAAGAGCAGAGTTCATTGTAGAAACTAGGAGCGGAGAAGAGCGATTATATATATTATAGTAAATGCAAAATACATAAAGGAAGAGTATAAAAATTATAGAAGGAGTGAATAAAATGTTCGATATAGCCAATTAAGATAAATAAGAATATTCTCGTATATGAAACAATTAGGAAAGTTTATAAGTGAGGAAATGAATTCAGAAATGTATCTCCTTTTTGATCCTAGTGATCAAAATTTGATTTAATACCTCTGACGAGGTGAACATAGTCAGTCAGCTTTTATATTTGTCCGTCCCTCGGTGGCTCTGTGTCAAATTAGATACCCCGAAGCACTTACGGTTGCGCTCCTTATTAGACGCACTGGGCCATAGGCAGCGCTTGCTGTTAGCGATCCTGGGCTATTCCCCTTTTGGTCGTTACATAGGAAGTGGCGCAACTGTCGGTTTAGACGGTACTGTCGGTTCTATAAGTATAGCTTGTGTTGCTGTATAATGCAAAAAACGGGGAAAGCGAGCACATATATGATTACGCTTTAAAAAGGAAAGAAAAATAAATTAGAAGAGAGAAAAGAAGGAAAGTCTTTTTCACTAATCAACGATAGAAAGGAAGAAGAAGCCTTTTCCCAAAATAGAAGGAATAAAAGAAATAGAAGCCTTTTCCCAAAATTAGGAGAAGAAAAAAGAAGAAGCCTTTCTTATTGGGAAGGATAATCCATTTCTATTTGAAGAAAAGAAGATTTCCTTTCAATGATACATATATAATTTTTGAATCAACATATATATTTCACTGTACATACAAGCTTTGCTATATAATTTTCTCTGTATTGTGTACAGTTCTCAGAATATAGATCCGCATTTAACTATATCCTCTTGGCTATAAAACGCTTTCTTATTTGGAATTCTCGAATAAAGAACCTATCCCCTGAGATTAAGATTTCTGTAGCCGTGGTATAAATAGTATAGTCAAGTACGTACCCCCAGGGTCGTAGCAAACATTGTCAGTGAGCCTGAGCAGTTTTGTATCAATTTATGGTAGAAAAACATGGAAGTGAGCCTAAGTACCTAAAGTAAAGATATATTGCTTAAATTGTATGTTTGTATTGTTCCGCAAATTTTGTCTGACCAAAATAATTTAACTACATAATTTTGCATAAAGAGAGGTGGGTCGGGAGGAATGTTCTAGCTTTTGGGGGGGAGTGAATCATAGGCCTTAGGGAGCTGGGCACCCCTGTGGGGCACTACCCTCACATCCCCTAAATGTGCCTTTATGGCAAGGTGCTATATTCAAGGGGAACTTTACCTTTACCTTATATCTGCATTCAGTGGCGGCGATTAAGGGGGACGAGGTGGGGTGGCAGTTGACCCCCCCGCACTGTGCTAAACCATATCTACCAAGGGAAAGTAAACTGTTCTTGCCCCCCCCCCCCAGTTTTGGAAACCAATCGCCGCCACTGTTTTGAATTCTAAGAAAACCCAAACTCCTTCACTATGAGGTATTGAACTACTGTCTCCTTGACAACAGGAGCGACGATGCAACAATTAAGCAATATTTCTCCGCGTTCTTTAGAGCTTATGTTGCTGATGTTACTTCGGAATCACGTTAGATGGCATGCACGGCGTTCGGTACCGTCTTGGGAAAACAATGCACTTCTTGAAGCTTGCAGCCTTTTGCTGATTGCAGAAGATGTCAGCCCAAAAGGGGAAAAACCTGTGTCGTTAATGGGGGGAGGTGGTTGGAGGGGGGACCACGTGGCGGAAGTCGTTTCCCAATATAGAGCACTTAATTCTGACGAAGCCGCCATCTTCGCAGACAGCGCTTCCCCCGGCCAATCAGGCACCTCGGCTGGTAACAAGCTCCCTTGGGGCAAAGGCACTGATAGCTCCCTGTACCAACGTTGACGGTTTGATGGAACAAGAAATTTTTCTCCAACGAACGTATGTTAAGAAGGTCACCTCGCACTTCTTTTTTTACCGCGCTGAAAATAAGTCCCAGCGACAGTGAGTAACGAAAGTAGTCCACGCGGAAGTATTTCAGTACTTACGATTTAACGATTTTGCTTCATTTTACTTAAAGTTTTCTGCCACTCTTGAGGATGAAGCGACACTTACACCATACATGGATGACACGACAAGAGTCCACAGAGGATTATACTGGATAAGTCCGGACGCCAGAACCTTGTTAGTCTGCAAAAATGCAATTCAGGGTGTACTTGGTGGAAGTTGACATTTCTGTATCTTTAGAGTACTTACGGAAAATAAATGTATAATAGCTATATACTATGGTTTTCCGGTCGTCAAACACGATGAGCAGACAAAGGTTCAGGGTTCGACCCCTGCGAGTTATTTTTGCGATTATCCTTCCATCCATTTAATCAAATCACTTTCCTTCTTTACCGTCAATGATCAACACAATGTGTCAATAATACATACAATCCAGGGGTGCCCTCAGGGGGGATTCATGACGCACCTGCGTCATGGGAATTTTTTTTTGGGGGGGACAAATTTTTATAGTTTAGCAACCAATTCTACATATCTTCACACAAAAATGGGGGGGATTTGTTTCGTTTGATTCAGTTATTATTGATATTTAGTTATGGTTATTATGTACAGTCTTTCTACCTACCTGTGGGTAATCGCGGCGATGGGTTTGAAACGAAACACCACCTTTTATGCCATTAGAATCAGTTTGCAAGGGCGCGCTGTTAACATTATTACAAGGAGTCAAGTAGAGAAAATGTTAAGAATAAGGTAATAAGCCTGAGGAAATTATCAGTATGTTTGCTGCAACAACTTTACAACGTCAGGACTTATTATCATTTATGTAAAATGTTATTTTAATCATTGTCAAAGTAATAGGCTATACAATATACATGTTAATGTCTATTTTGTGAATACCTAAAGTAAACATACATTGCTTAAATATGACTATTATATTGTTCCGCAAATTTGCTCTGACCAAAATACAACCTTGGTGACAATGAAGTTCGACCAGAAAGGAATACGTGATTAAATGCACAGAGGCATAGGCGGTGGAATGGGTGACCCGCAGAAGTGACGCATGTGTGTAAGAGGAGGCGTGTGAGCAGGCAAGAATCGTGATCACAGCATGTTGCACCCAAGGTCACGTAAAGAACGAAAACGGGGAACTATACGCGTGACATTGAACTTCGACAAGGCAGCAGACCCATACGAAAAATTCCAGATAGTGGCGCATTCGACGGAAGCATGACGTCACGGACACGATAAGGGAGTCCGCCGTATATAAGCGCGTGCTGTGCACCGAGGAACCGCAGTGCATCATCACCATGGCCAGGGGCAAACCTATTGACAACACCGTGAGGAGAAGAGTGGTGGAGTTGCAACGGGATGGACTCAGTGAACGGGAAATAGGGCGCCAACTGAACGTACCCAAATCAACCGTCCACTGCATCATCAAACACCACCAAAATACGGGTACTACAGAGCCAGGTAAGGCCCCCGGTCGAAAACGCCTGCTGAGCGTGCGTGACCTACGGATATTTAGGCGCTATATCCAGACCAACAATCATGTTTGTGGCCGAATTTCGACTGTGGACTCGAGAACGCTTTCACATTGAAGTGTCAACCAGAACCATTCGCCGTTACCTACAGCGATGCGGTTACCGAGTGTACAAGGCGAAACGTAAACCCTTCCTTTCCATGTTGAACAAAGGCAATCGACTACGGTGGGCACGAATGTACCGGGGATAGACATTTCGGCAGTGGAACAGGATTTTGTGGACGGACGAATCCATTTTCAATGTTGTGTACGGGAAAATACGGAAAACAGTCATTTGTCGGAAGGAGGAACAGAATTAAGCAAAATGTTATGCACGTCGGGTACAGAAACCTGCGTCAGTGATGGTATGGGGATGCATGACGGCATCTGGGGTTGGCCCACTACTCGTCTGTGAGGGCATTGTGAATGCACACGCCTATACACGCATACTGGAGTGGCATCTTCCCACAGTGCGAAGGCACCTGTTCCACAGGCGGCATCTCATCTTTCAACACGACAATGCCAGGCCTCATACAGCGCGGCTGACAAGAGAATGGTTGACTCGCCATCACGTGCGAACTCTGCCATGGCCACCATCGAGTCCCGACCTCTCGCCCATTGAGAATGTGTGGAATGTTCTTAAGCGACGTGTGCAACAGAGGGGACCCACGACAGTGGCTGCTCTTATCGCCTGCCTGCAGGAGGAATGGCACCGCATCGATGTGGAATACCTTGAACGACTCTTCTGCAGCATGCCCCGAAGGATTGCCACAGTTATTCGCCGACGGGACGGCGTCACACCATGGTAAAAAGGATCCCCTCTAACAGTGGTCGAACTTCAATGTCACGTGTAGATGGACGAAAATGTTTTATTTTGTGTGGACACTATACATTGCTGCGTTGCAGCGGAAATTTATGTGTTCCTTTGTTCCATGTAGCCTGCTGAATAAAATATGTTCAGCATATGCATGTGTTCTCCTTCTTTCACAACGCACTCCTATATTTGTGACTGGTCGAACTTCATTGTCACTAAGGTTGTAATTAATTCGGCATAAAGGGGGAGGGGGAATGCGTGATAGGTTTTGGGGGGTTTGCATTTGCCTGTAGTCTTTAATAAACAAATTAATAAATGAATCGACAGGAAGAGGATTTCGCACTAGTACCAAATAGTTCGCACGGACGACGCTAGATAGCGTACGGAATTGAGAGCTTCTTCGCTCGACTGAATAACGCTCGAACAGGCAAAACGAGCGGTATACACTCGCAGCACAGTAGTACACGTGTAACCGTAATTTGTCTGTGGTAGTGGGCCCTCAAATATGAATTGTGTGGTGAAAGACGCAGTGAAGTTGAAACTTAAGTGAGCATAGTCATTATCTGAATGTTAAAATCTAATTCAGTCTGTTACCAATATACAGTGATATATGAAAATGATATAGATCATTTTGGGCTGAAGGAAGAAAGGGATTTCTTTACGCGTTTTTACGATTATCGACATATTAAAAATGATATCGAACGAGTATGAGCGACCGAAATTGATCCCATGCAGGAGGATTCTATAAGGTAATAATAACACAGACAGGAAATTTTATGTTATGATACAATGGAAATATCCCGCAAAATTTTTCGTTAGCCGTGTTGTTTGGAAACATCTAAAATAACATTACATCTAAATTCCTTTTTCCTTGCTCACACTGCCATCTAGCGTCTGACATTTAAACCACTTCCAATGGGCTTCCCATAATTGTCAAAACCATAGACATCCCTAATTACAGACTGGAAACTATGCGCTTTCGTTTGAAGTTGCGCAAGCATCGCTCGCGCATAGCCAGGGGGATAGAAATATGGCGGAGTTGGGCATTAGAGCTTGTTACTGTTTTCATATTTGTGACGAAATTATTTGTTCTCACTTGCTGAGTGGAATACGTAGATCATTCTTAGTAAACTTAAAAACTGCAATGGTATGCGATGCAATGACTCACAATCTTCACAATAGTTGTTACAAGTGAATATATGCTCGCAGCCATGAGAGTATCCCTAAGCTTCGAACTTTTGTGCTTGAAGTTCACCCATGTTAAAGGCTCACGTTTCCAGTCTTGTACAGCGAACGGCAAAGAGAATAGTAGGCCAATTGTCCATCATTATATTCATTACCATCTTATTCATTTTAATTCACGATCATCACATTGTGGAAAACGGACTGAATTAAAATGGTGCTGGACAATTCTTCTACCATTTCTTTTGCCGTTGAGTGTACTTGGAGGTCTGTGGTCAAAACACTAAATGAAAGCGCATGCCCATATTCTGGCTGTCTGTACCATATATATATCGACTATTTAAGTTCTGATATGCTGTTCTCCGCGTGGCGAGTTCGCCAGGATCGAAGATGTACACTTATTCTTACGGCGTAATCAACACGTGCGATGAAAATATACATTGGGTGGTTAAGAACCTACAGACACAAGATTATAATACACGAAGCCAAGACAATAGAACAGCAAGATTATGCAAATGCTATCCAACCAGACTATTTAGTCCACATTTCATCATCGTTATATTTTTTCCAGTTTCCGGGCAATATTTAATAATAAACGACCCGCATCTTCATGCAAGGGCAGCCCGCATCTCATAATTTCTCCTGGTTGTTTCAACACTTCCTAGGTCCTCAGTGTAGAAGCCGCGCTATTATTTTTTCATGTGAAAATTTACGTTTTTCAAAGAGGCTCTTTGGTACGCGCCATTTACTTTGAGAAACAAGCGAAGGGAAGGGCCTCACTTTCCATTTTCCAGTCAATACACAAAGGGCAAAGAAGCTCTTAGACTTTGCTAGGAAACAACAGATAGAGAGAGAGAGAGAGAGAGTATCATGCTTGTTAACGGCTTGCTTTAATATTACTGTGACAAAATATTACCACACGTAAGAGTTTCCCATTAAAACCACTTATATTTTCACTTTCATCCGAAAAGAATTACCGTTGTTAATCTTCTATGTATATAAAAATGAATGTATGTATGTGTGTTCCGGCATAACTCTCGAACGCCTGGAGCAATTTCAACCAAATGTGGTACACATATGACGTACAATCTGGGAGTGTGACACTATTTGTGACATCAAATAGTATTCTGTTGCGTGGCAGCTTGGTGTGGCGTAATGACATAAATGATAAGATAACACTGTTGAACCTTATTTACATGTTAATAAAACATTAAAATGCTGACAAAGGCAAAATTTATTGTAATAAGAATAATCACTAAAAATGTAATGTGAATCTTCGTCTCAAGAAAACCCTGTTAGAGGATGGAAACATTAAGTTTTTAGTGATTATTTTTATTACAATAAATTTAGCCTTGGTCAGCATTTAAAATGTTAATAGTATAAAGTTGGCTAAATGTTCTAGGCAGGATTTCACCTAACAGTTTATATTCTGTGACTTTGTTGTTATGGATTGTGTTGTGAAGTAATGGTGTACATGTCGTACAGTATAAATGAAGTGTCTAAGTACATATCGTTGTTTAATTTAAAAATAAGGTTCAGTTAGTTTTATTCGAATGAAGTAACCGAAGTAAAAACTGTCTCAGCTAGAAATAATTGAGTAAAATACGGGAATCAGATTATGACTCTCTACATAAACACAAGTTTCATTTCTAAATTAGCAAAAATTAAACATAATTTGACTCTTGCATAGAGCAGAAGAAAGGGTTGATCATATCATATATTATTGCTTATTAAATTCCTGATCAATTAGTCCTCAGTTTTGTAAAACAAATTGTTGATTAGTATCTGATTTACTATTTTCCTGAAATTGATGATATTGTTATTTTTTATTGTCTCTGGTAGTTTATTGTAAACCTTGGTATCTTTGTCCTCATTTTGCCTTGGACTTGCGAACTGAAGTGACATGCAGTAAGTTGTTATTCTCATACTTTTGCAAGGATGTGGTAGGATTTGTAACCCTCGAAAAAATTATTTTGTGGGACTACGCATGGGCACATTTTTTATATGTATCTTAAGAATATTAGATTATAATACTTATTATTGCCTAATAATAATCATAAGCATGCTAACAATAGTCTTTATTATTAATAATTTCTACTCTCTAAGTTTTATCTATTGCCTCAAACACCTAAGCAACCCACTGGATGCTAGTAATATGTCTGACCAAATTTATGTTGGCCTCCCCGATGGCGTAGAGGCCATCACAAATAACCCTTCATTTGTTTTTGTTTCCTATCTAGTATAGGAAACATCTAAAGTCGTTTTCACGTTCAGAAGACACAACGGCGCTTATGGAGAAACCATACAGTGTTGCCAATACAGCGCTAGCTCATGTCGCCGGGAAATGATGAGCTTCCTTCACAATGTAGGTGTTACATATTTTATATATATATAATGATAATTATATGTAATTATTAATATTAATATTATACTGTGAACATTACAGTTCATTAGCATGTCATTTTCCCATTAGATTTAATTTAATACACAGGCACATTTAATATTCATTCGCCTTTCTCTGTAATTATATCATTGAATAACATTGAGATATGGTAATGTGTTACATATATATATATATATATATATATATATATATATATATATAAATTCATTATTGTCTATGAATTTATGTGTACGTTGGAAACTGAAAGGTGATCTTCATTTCAGTATTAATGTCGACAATAATGTAAACAAAAACAACGTGTATTTGCGACAGCACTAATGTTGCTCACAACAGCAGCATTGGAAATAATTGTCAATTATTAAATTAAAGTAATTGCAATTCTATTATAACAAACTGAATGAAGTTAATATTTTTACTGAATGGAAATATAATAACAACTCGAAAACTTGGTGGTGATTAGCCGGAATGCTGCGGTGAATCGGCTCAAGATGGCCAGACAACGTCCCCTTACTTCGCGCGCGGTTTGGGTTAAAAAGAAACTCCAAATGCATGGAAGTAATATTTCTGGGAACCTTTGAGTGGTTATAAAAAATAATTTCATTATTTTCTTCACAACTTTGTCGCTGGAAGTTTTTACTTGGAATTACAGAACAAAAAATGGCCAGCGACGACATTTTCTACTGCACGAATATAAAAAATCTCCACATACTTTATTTGAATAGTTTTTAATGTGAATATGCTTTAAAGTATTGATAAATTCTGAGCACCACCATCACCTATGACAATTAGAAAACCGTGTCAATTTTTTTCATAATGAATGCTTCAATTTTACGGCATGTTTCAACGTTAGGAATGAAAACAATGTAAAAATTTTGTTTTCACAGAAAATTTGCGTTTTTAATTTATCTAAAAATATGTAAACAAGTTACCACTTTTTTGTGCTCACCATCGTATTCTCTACAAAATTTCCTGCAAAACTGCAGGTACCGATTTTACGTACGCTAAATTTGTAAATCGAGAAATTTCACAACAGCGCGCTCGTATTTCCCATAAGAAAAGTATTGTCCATAAGAGCCCATTGTCTCTTCTGAACGTGAAAACGATTATAGGGTGGCACAGGTTTGCTGCGTTTTAGCACACCTATTGCTGTCTACATATATTTTCAACTTTGAGTTAGTGTATGTGTACCGTAAGACGAATAAGCTTTTGGGGTCTACATTTCGTCACTCATGAGCCCCTGCGAAGGCCTTTCCACCCATCTGCCTGCGAACTGAGGCCATTGTCGAACTTTCTCCTCCTTTAGTAAATTTCCTGGTGTGGCAAGCATGCACAGAGATATTGACTTTTAATTTGCCGAGAAATTTCTGTAAGTTTTAGGCTGACAGAGGGCAAGAAACCACTCCTTTTCACTGGTGCAAGTGTGCACAGGAGGCGCCATCCAGGGTGCGAAATCATTGAAAACTGGGGGGGGGGGGGGGAGAAAGTTCATCATCTACGAACTCCCTCCCTCACAAACTAATGTGTAAATAATACAATATACATATTTGTAGTGTTATTAAAAGTAAAAATAAATTACTCAATTAAAATATATTATTATTATTAATTGCATAAATGAAATTAATTTGTTACTTGTATACATATCACATATTGCAAAGCAACTATCTAATTCCTTTACTAACCGGTTAAAGATGTTAATAAGTTATGAAATTGTTCAAGTGGTTTTATTATGTGTAAGTTTTTGTTTAGTTTGTGCTTTATGTTAATATAAATAAATTAAATTACATAGTTAATGTTTTCTTGCATTCTTGTTTTACTCGTATTGTGCGTATTGATGTGGATTTGTTAATGGTCTCTTGAGAGAGAATGCATTCAATACTCACAACTACACTAATTTTTGTGTGTTTTCGATATTATTCTTAGTAAAGCATATTTGAAATTAAAAGTAATTGCTTATCTTTTGTTTGTTACAACAAAAACTCCTCCCCGGATTTCGCACCCTGGCGCCATCTTTAAAATGACAAAAATGGCGGTTTGAAGCTTACTTGACGAGTGTTGCAGCCTTGAGGTCGTTTTGTAAATAACAGTTGATACCTCGTCTGCCCTGCAATTTTTATTGAACTTTTAATGTTTTCATTCGACTAGTAATACAGGGTGATTCAAGAAATGTAACTTAAACTCTGCACTCAAACCATGTTCAGTTACCTTCTCTTAAACTCCCGTATCTTATAGAAGGACGTGGACATCACTTTCGCAACCGTACGAGTTCTGTTTCATTATACGCGCAAACTAATTGAAAACCATTATTGCGTAATCATTACAGCAAACGTTATTTAGTCGCATCAAAGAGCCTGTCTGGATTTGATTGATGAGAGAGCATTTAGGCAAACATTCGGTCATGCGAGTTTCAATTTGGAACGAATGGCGGCGCTGCAAACGCTGACAAGGATTAATGTTCTACAAGTGGAACCAGAGGAAAGTTAAATAGCATGATGGTCACTTGATCAAGAAGGAAAGGATTATATATTTTATTACCACAGTGATGAGAGAATTTTTATGGCAGCTGAATAATATCGAGGTATTCGGAAAGTAAGTTTCCATGAGCCTTTTAAAAGAAACTGTGCCCATATACAGCCTATTTGTTTATTATGGTCACAGCCTTTACACTGCAAGTTACAGCTACTTCGTTTTAGGAATCTCTGGAATAGAGTGCATCACACATATCTTTGCCGATGCGCAGATACCAATTTTCGTTTCGCCTCCCTCTCTCTTAGCATCACGTGTTCTACGCTGCTCGCCAACCTTCGCCATTGTTGCCATATTGTCATTCCATTCCTGGACACACTCGCGCAAACATCATTGAAAACAATTGAATAGCGCTCCAGCTCGCGGCTCACAACGTTCGGCAGGGACGGTAATGTGGCAATATAGCATGACGAAGTGGTTGCTTCTTTTATGCAGTGCATGTTCATTGGCTAGCTAGTAACTAGTGTTGCCAACTGTAATAATGAAGCACTATTTCTGTCACTTAAGGAGAAAGGTGCGTTTTGTTGGATTCGAAGCACCATATTTTTATTTCATACTAAGTATTTGACCGGTTTGACGTTGTGTGCGTGTATTGCGTGTGTGCATGTGAAAGTGTGTGTTTGTTAATTAACGTTAAATTCCATAATGCCTCCAGTTCTGTCAAAGTTGAAATCAAAAACCTTGCATGGCCAAGCTCGGGAAATTCACAAATTATTCATATTTTATAATTTTGGAATAGTTCAAAAGAAATAAATTATGTGGCTCCATGAGCATTTCAACTCTTGCCTGCGGCACGTGTTCTTGTAGAAATTCTACAGAGGAGGCTGTCATTTTTGCTGCTTAATGCGATGCATATTGTTTTCTGTGTTAAAATTGCCATGCTTTGATGGGTGACAAGTTCATAGCAAAAAAAGAGACAGAGAGAGAGAGAGAGAGAGAGAGAGACGCGCAGCTTATCGTCTAGTAGCAGTATATGTACTTGTTATTGTTGTGGAAGCCGGCATCGTTTGGAAATGTACAACAAAGGCAACCGACTGTCGCCGATCACAGAGGGGCAATAATACTGCTTGAGGAGGAGTGTTGTGGTCCAATTGTCGCGGTTTAACACGTTCGCATATTATTAGTTCTCAAAGCAGTGTATTATCTGTCGTTGCAATTCCGTACCAGTATAGACGGGTTTTGGGAGTGCACAGTTAGAACACCACCAGTGCATTAATGCAAAGGAAAATAATAAAGTGTTTATTTGTTTGAAATCACTCAAATAAGGAATCAGTATGAAGAAATCTTCTTTGCAGCATTTTTGGTAATTTTACGTTGTTAGTCCATATTTTGCGAATTTTTAGTCCATATGTATGTAGCTACATACAAAGCCACTTGTTAGTACATATTAATCCTAGTCCTGGTATAATGCATGACGTTTAAAACTCAACGTTAGATAGACCTGAATTCTCTAATTTTCTTGTTGTACGTAACAGCTGTGAATCGGCGCACTGCAGCGATTTTCCTATCTGCTCTATTAGCAACACTGCTCTTGAGTGTGTCGCACATTGCACGGCAGAAATATACGTGTTGGGCTCTAACACTACGCATAACCGTAGAGAAAGGCTGTTGCAATGGTTGTTCGATTCCTCCTTCATACCTCACCTTTTCCTCGCACGAATTCTATGGCTGAGCCCTCCGAGTCACTACTTGCGCAGAGGACTTGTTTTCGTTAGTTTGCCCCAAATATTCCTGGGACAGAGTATACTTGTCTACAGTCAATCTGTCGAATATCTATAATTTTAATGACCCTCTATATCAAAGAAGCCTGTATTCAATACAAATTAATTAGGACTACCTGAAAGATCTAAGAAAATCGCACACATTGGCCAAGATTAGGATGTATTTTTGGTATTAACCGTCGTTTTTTTCTGATTATTGGGGTAATCGTGACGACGATGACATTGACTCACCAGGACTCGAACCCGGAATCTTCGGTGGTGAGTTGACTACTCAAGGCGGGGCATTTCTACAACAATCAGTCTCTCACATATCACACTTAAGTGAAAACTTTTCAATAAACCTTGGGTATAAGACAAGATATTACGTTTTCATTTTTGTCATCGCGTTCTGAGAAGGCTTAGACAAACTGTGCTTTTAAGGAGAATCTCATAACCCTACCGCTCAAGGTAATTGGTCAGGTTCCCGTGACGTAGTAATCTTAGCTTCGAAATGAATGTCACAACTCGCCACCAGAGTTCTCGGGTTCGAGTCCCGGTCTGGGCATGAGTGTTCCTTATGAGCGTTAGAATGAATGAATGAATTTTTCTTGATGTTCGTGTTGTGAAGTGACGTTTCCTTTTACTTCCATCTGATTTGTTGATTGGGTATTGGCGTACTGCGATGATTGGATCACTCTGGTTACCCCTGCAACTATCGCTTGAGATTCTGTCTGTGTTGGTGGTTCATCAATTTAACCTATCACTCATCCTCCTAGTCTCGACTAAACGAAAGCGACAGAAATGAGATGTAAAATTAAAAAAAATATAAAATACCTGTTTATTTATAGACGTAATTTGTTTATTGTAATATATTCCATTAGTTTCATAACAAAAATACATTTTTCGAGGGTCCTTAGCGTTGAAACGAAGCGTCAAACAGAAAAAATGTTATTAGTGACCTCTATGCGATGTACTAAAAGACTAAATACAAGGTTCTGGCAAGTCACTTTTCGTTTATTCTCTCGGCTAGCCTAATCTCCAACGTAATCAACTAAATGCCCTCAGAAAGCATAATGTTTTTGTAAATGTTTTCTCTTGGATTTGTATACATGGAAATTTCGTCTCATTCTATCTGTAAATTCCCACTGCGTCAGGAGCGCCACGTGTCTCATAACTTTGAAGTTGTTAATTTGAGCATATCGATCCCAAGCTTCGATGTATGTGGACATATGGTGAATTCATTGCTTCATTTACCGCAACATGCCATTCGCCACATGTGTTGAAATATTTGTTTGGTTTATGTGCCGCAAAATGCATTTATGTTAATGATTGGACTACGTCATTGCCACTAGCTCTGCTGATGGTTGAACTGTCGCCCCTAAGTGGCGTCACATAAGCATGACTATTTGTTTTGAAAATAGTTGTTACGCAAAGTGGACTTCACGAGAATAAGAGAAGAGAGTTTTAAAAACGAAAAATAGATGGCAGCACAAAGTAAAATTATATATATCAATTCTTGGAGGATAACTATCGATTTAGTGAAATTAGAAATATAACAGAAAGTGGTAGAAAAGATGATAGCAATGTAAAGAAATAGGTAATAGATGAAAATAAAAATAGAGGTGCTTTTCATCATTCATCAAGCCTACAGTCAATTGTCTTTGCTTGATTCTCGGTCAAATTAATGTTTCCTATTGACTGACATTGATTTGGATTTGATCCAATTTTGTTATTTAGCGTCACTTTTCTTCCATTTTTGTCTAATCGCGACGATGAGGATGAGTGATATGATTAAATTGATGGAGGGACACTCACAAAGAATACCCATGCACAGGTCGTGATTCGAGCCCGAGACCGCTGGCATCGTAGCGCGATGTGCTAACCACTCCGCCACTGGGATAGCCTGGAATATTTTAATGTGAACCTACTGTTATAAGGAACTAGCTGATTGCCCGGGTATTTATTTATCCCAATCTTCTATTAGATAGGAAATAATTAATTCTAACTATAGTGTTGCTTGCTCAATGGTGGGTTCACCAAATAATTTAGCGACTCCGAAAACTATGGATTCCATGATAATTTCGGTCGTTTCTGATTATTTGTACATGCCATCCTTTTCCCACCCTCACCCCTAGGGTTGCCAGAGGTTTGAACGGCATTGGTAGTGTCACTATTCATCTTAGCGACCCCGAAAACTATGGATTCCACACTAATATTGGTTTTTTTTTCGATTATTTTTTTACAGATTCATTCCAGATTGCACTTCATATGTGTACCAAGTTTGGTTGAAATTACTCCAGGCGTTCGAGAGTTATGCTGGAACAAACGCACACACATACATATGAAGATTTTGTAGAAAGTAATGTGAATTTGCAAAGTCAGTTGCAACCCTATACTGTTACTAAAAACATCTTGTATTATTTCACAAAATAAACTGAACCGTGTGTTTCATTATTTTTTTTAGTTCACACATTATACGGAACTGTAGCATAGCGTTATATTGTGGCAGTGAACATTTCCGGATACATACATGTTCAACCTGACATTTCTCTGGTATTTTTCAATCTCCGAAGTGCACAGATAAAACATGTTTTTTCAAGAAAGCAAGAAATAATCTATTTCACAGGGTAAGGCTTGCATGTGGTGGTTATTTGAGGAAATTCTCTGTTGTTCCACGGGTGTGAAATTCTGATTTTGTTTATTTAGATTTAAGCTTCAACGGTTAGAGATAACAATGATCCGAGCAAGTGGGGTTGAAACTGGTAATGGCCGAGAAAGCGGAACGTAAGAGACAGTGTTGCCAACTGTACGATGCTAAGTGTTACATGTCGTTCATATCATATCTCGTTCGAAATGACAGTTTATAGCTAAACCATCTGCAGAACGGCAAAAGCAATTCACAAATGAAATCATTCGCTTTAATAAGGACGAGATAATCGGCTCTCTTTACGAAAGGAAAGTCTATCTTCATTTTTATTAACACCGTCTTGTAAACAGGTCTTGGGTTCGATGAAGTGGTCTTAAAAGTAAAAAAAAAAAATGGAAGACTCCTTGCTGCTAAATATTACCTGTTTCTCTTATTCTACTTTGCAGTTCGACATGTCGGATTTAATCGCGACGACGAGGATGAATGATGAACAAATTAAATGTATACTCTGTCCCGGGAAACTTTGGAGTGAGCGAACGAAAGCAAGTCTGCGCAAGAAGTGACTGGAGAGGGCTTGACCAAGTAACGCGTTAGAGGGGAAGAGGAAAATGCTGCTGGACCTACCGGCTGTTAGCAGCAACGCGCACTGCTTCGCTCGGTCCACTCGCTTTCTCCCCTTCTCTGACGTTATGCGCGTCCTTTCTCCAGAGATTCCCGGGATGGAGCTTCCGTAACGGAAATGGGCATTTTTTTACAATTGCAGGCTGGCTACTCACCGGGAATTCCTTGAACTTTTTCTAATCCGAATCATATTCACATTTTATGCAAATACAAATTATTTTCGTAAAATTTTCTTGGTCGCTTCGTTCGCAATTCCTGCTTTTCTTAGTCTCGTCAATTTTATAACCATAGCTAGGAGGCGGCGGGAGTCGGCCCTGGGCGCCGAACTACCTAAATGGAAAGTGTTGTAAAGTAAAAGTGATTGATTGATTTGTGGTTTTAAGTCCACTTTATGCACAGAAAGGCTAATCGGGACTGGACCTAAAGTTTGAAGTGGGATCCGAACTACTGTGCCGTGTAGAGAAAAATATTTGAAATCGTTTGTTCGAACACAAATGCTTTAGCACCAACTTCTAACACCTTTTTGCATAATTTACGAGGATAATAACGTCTTTCATACTACTACTACTACTAATAATAATAATAACAACAACAATGTTGGTCCCTGCGGGTTCGAATCCTGGCTTGGGCATGCATGTTTGTGACTGTCCATTCATCAATTTCATCATATCACTCATCCCCACCTTCGCAAATTAGCCAAACGTGGCACAAGAAGCGAAGTAAAATAAACCAAATCAATAATAATGTTATAATAATATTATTATTAACACTACTATTATTAGTACGTATATCCTGGAACTTTCTCCCCGCCCGCTCAGACAAAAATTCGTGGTTGCGCCTCTGATTGTAAGTAGAAACTCAGCACCTTAAAATAAATATTTTATTTATATTACGTTATACCGTTTAATTGAATTATAATTTTTGGATGTTGGAATCACATAGACCTTTTATATTATGAAGATATTTATGTGTGGATGTTGAGAGGCGGTAATATGCAAGGTTGAAATAGAGAAAACATCTGCTTGAATTTTTGTAAAGCTTGCCTTGAAAATCGGGAATTATACTTGAATTTTAACATGGTCCTAGAGTAGCCACCCTGAATTGGAAATCCACATTTTGATTAAAATAACTAAATAATACTTTCTGGTACATACAGAATCTGTTTCCTGATTATTACTGCGTGTGCTATGAAAGCAGTTTTGCTTATTAACTATGCATTTCTGAAAACACCATTTTTATGTTCAAGCGGTCCACTTGACGTGTGTGTTGTTTTGACGTGTTCACAGTTTGGTAAGGCCAATGGAAAGAATAATGGAGAGAGAGAGAGAGAGAGAGAGAGAGAGAGAGAGAGAGAGAGAGAGAGAGAATCTGTCACAGTTCAGCATTTAGTTTTTTTTATGGTAAAAAGAGGAAATTCATCATTTCCAGACAAAGAAAACAGATGAATGTAAAAGAAACAGATGTTCAACGACACAGGTTAGTCGTGCGCGACAAATTGGATTTCCTCGTATCCGTTTTTGCATCGCTTTTTTTTTCTCATTTCCCCGAAGTACCTTTTCTGCTGCAACAATGAACCTGTACACATACGTTTCTTTCTCCTCTCCTGTTCCGGTTTCAATTTCCAATCCCGTTTCATTTTTCCCTTCGCTTTTGTACAAAGAGAAGTTGAAGCTTACGCTCAGCGTCCAGCTGTGAAGAAGTAATATGCGTGGCTGGCAAAACTAACGGAAATATCAATTGATCTTCTGTACGAGAAATGTAACTTTGTATGTGTCTGGGAGAGTCGTTATATTTCGAAACTTTCAAAATGGCCGACATTTTTTTAATGAAAATATGTATCGTCGATGTTTTCACGAACTGGAGAATGTGTCAACTCGCCTGCATCACGAACCGGCGAATGTGCAAAATATTGATTTTGAGAAAAACGAAGTTGAAAGTAGCCAATTTTGCGTTACTTGCGAATCATTGAAAAAAATATTCGAGCAAAACTATACTTTGAGATAACAATAATTGCTGTGTGAGAAGGTAGTTCTCATTAGAAAGAACACCGTAAAAATAATTTTAATGAACAATAAATGAACAAAAGATTTCGAATCTATTCGTCAGCGTGAAAAACTATAGAATATTTTTAGGTTGATTCGTCATTGTAATTTTCACTAAAACTGCGAATTCTACAGTTCAAGGCAAAAATTTCAACTTATTTATTGGATATTTATACAGAGTTAAATATTAGGCCAATCCTTAAAACACTAATCATAACATACACCATAACAGTTTAATACGTAATAGTGAGAAACCGAGATATTCACACAACACTACACGTACCCGCAAATAAATTTCAAGAATAATAAAATTCAGGAAATAAAATGTAAGGAACAAAATAGTAATACATTGACCAACACTAGTCTTTTATCAAATACAGAGTTAGTAGACGCAAAATGGTTGTAGAATTAGTGAGGTAATCTGACATAGAGTCTTTATAATCAGGATGAGAAATTACTGGTATTACTCCATGACATAATGACGGCAAGTCCTGGTAGTTTTTCATGGGCAGTTATGGGTTTGAAGTAAGAGCCCTTGGTAGTAAAGAAATATGGCATTTCTTTTATAAACCATTCGAAATAATTTACTTGCGAGAAGTAAACCAGATGATTCCCAATTTCATTAAAAGTCTCAAAATATAGACTGTACATTGTTCCAATAGAAACAGAAACAACTGTGCCTTGCATGTTTTCTGATATCTTACAAATTTGTTATATTTCTTATGAAAAGAGTCAAATATAAAACATTTTATTACAGCGGCATCTGTTAGGCAAAATGTAGTCGAACTGACACATCCTGAATGGATTGTAAAATGATATCATATTTTTGTCCAAGAAGCGGCGAATTTCATATTCGTCGGTTCGTGAAATTATCACAATACTAGTTTTCATATTCGTCAAAACGTTGTCCATCTTTATCTCCTAAGCAATATTTAATAGAAACTTGAAACTTTGTGAGAGCAAAGTACAAGTTGTTCCAACATATACAGCGTCAAAAACTCAAAATGTCAAATTTTGCACATTCGCCGGTTCGTGATGCAGGGGAGTTGACATATTCGCCAGTTCGTGAAATCATCGACGGTATGTTCCCCAAACCACGATTTTTGGTGATTTTTCTCAGGAGTCCCAACGAATATAATGAAACAAACGTTAGCTTTCCAAATCTTTTTTTCGTCTCGAGCCAAAAAAAATATTTAACTTTTCTGTACTATTATTTGGTACGGTCAAAAAGTAACCGGATTAATGCCGTAAAATAGCGAAATAAAGTTACAGAGCGCTGAAACTTACGGGATATGTAGGCCAGGCCGGGGTACGCCACATGTCTGCGAGATGAGTTCCAGACCACGACGCTAGGTGGCAGCACTGGGATGAAAGGGAGGTTTTGTATATGCAATTTGCTTCCAAGGCGCCAGTCAGTCATTCAGTGAGGTGAGACATGGCGTTCACAGTGTCAGGTCTGCCTTCAAAAACTATATCAAGGATCGCTAAGCCTCCTTTGTGGCACCTGGCACTGTGATTGTCAACAGAGATCTCGATTGGAAGGATGCTGTAGCTATCAACATTCTCCGTAGACTTCAGAAGTTGTCCTCCTCTCTCTACTTCTATAATTGAATTATCCTTTTGTCGCTATTTTCTCTGATGAACTTGGGTTGTCCCACAAGTTTCAGTTCAAGTGCAAACAAAACAAGAAAAAAGTGTTGCTAACTTTCTTGTTAAAAGGAAACCCCGTAAAGTAATACATTTCTTTTGTTATTCTGTTTATTGTGTTCTTTGGCGCGAGGTGATTTTCTATGGTTTCCTTTCCGTCTAGACACGGCTGAGCAAATTGGTGGAGGAACACAGATCCCGACCTTTGCCAGAAGAACCCTCAATATACGAGGGGGAGTCAGTAAATAGGTCATAAACTGATGTGGGATGGCTGAAAATAATAGTGAATAGTTTCTGAAGGTTCCATTAGGTGGCAGCACAATCCAACTTGTTGATATTGACCTATCAGTCGCTAAATACCAGACCCCCGCATGGGCAGCTCAGTTATAAAATGGTGATCATACTCTAGGACTGTACGTGGAGATGATTGAAGCTGACAGATGAGTGACGATAGACAGCATAGCAACTGCAACAGGGTCCTCGTGATTTAGATTACAGAATAATGCCCAATCATTTGAATTCCAGTAGTGTAATTGATGCTATTATAAACTCGAGAAATGAAGAGCCCCCCTCAGGCAGATTTGGCTACACTTAAAACAAGCTCAACATGCCCATATGAGCTTTTTGCTCAAGTGTGGAACCCTGTCTAATCCAAGATTTTTGTAAAAATGCCCTCGGGAATTTCCTGTGAAATGAAGAGCCCCCTCAGATTGATTTGCCCACACTTACAAAAGTTGCATCAGCCAGATTGTTGTCCATAAGCTTGTTAAAAATATGCCTCTTTTGATATTGTTTTGGATACACTTGAAATTAAGCCAAAATCCTCATAAAACCCACACCCACCTACACATATTTACTTACCTCTATACTGCAAGTATAGAGTTTTGATTTGAACCCCAAGAAATTTTATATAAATACCAAAGCCAAAAATATTAACACACATACACACATACACACACTAAATATACAAAGCACACTGCTGAACCCAACTGATATTTTTTATTAAGCATAGAATTTTGATTTGGACCCCAAGAAATTTTATATAATAAACCAACAACAAAAATGCCAAATCAAAAATATTGGAATCAATGCAATAAAAATATATCCAGCCCCAATTGGGATAAGCACCAAAAGAATTGTAATCCAGATAAAAGCAGAATACTCACAAAAATATGCCCCAAATGCCATAGAGAATATAGCATGCAATACTTCACATATAAACATACAGATACTTCTTCTGCACAGTCATCAACATTGCCAAACAAAATTGATTGGAAATATTTGTGTGATTGCCCTGTATAGCTTGGATTGCAAGGCCAAATTTTGTAATTTTCTGAGCTCTTCACTATTTTTCCCCCTCTTTGCAATAGGGTATATTGTGTATGTGTTTCCGGCATAATCATACTGCATTTCTACAAGAAATTAAAAATTTACATTAAAACAAGACATTAGATACAAAAATATCTTGTTTCTGTCAGAACTTACATCAAAATTGTCTGCAAAACTTATGTTTTTTTTTTAAATTATTGGGGGAGCAGATGTTGTTGCATCCTATAGTTAGGAATGAAATATTTGGATATGATGTGAGAACCCTAATTATATTGTCATGATCTGGTTTGTATGGAAAATGAACCTATTTAACAGCATCTGGGTTCTTGGACAGGCCCGGGTAATTTGTCTGTTCCAGAACAAACTCATCATGATCCAGGATATAATTAAAAGTTAAAAATTTGCCAGTTGTTCCCCACAGTTTAGTTTTTATACATGATTTTGTAAATTTTGGAAACAGGTGTGTGAGAATAACGGGGCAAAAATAATTGTCAACAATTTCACACCCAACCCAATATCCAGAATAACAATTATAGAGCCACAAATCTTCAAGTGCTATTTTACCCAAATCTAAATACTGTATGTGTGTTCCTCTAGATCCGATACTCTCTATTGTTGCAACACTATTCTTCCCAACATCATTAAACTCATCAACAAAATAGCTAAGCTCCTCAGATTTAACAAACTTGCTCATCTACAAGAAAATAAGAATTAAGCATAAATGTAATTGTTGTGATTTCCACTGAATTCAAGATATAGCCTAACAACAATATATCTTATACCCTTGGGTATGATAATTTTACGGCTCTTGCCCGGGTGAATAGTTTCACCTACAAATACACAGTTGTTGAAATACTCAACACCAATATAGTGAATTGTTGGGTTTTGAATGCAAATTTTTACATAATTTGTTTTAAAATATTTCCTGTCTGTTCTTCTTATTATTCTTGTCCCATATCCCCTTAGTGGCTTATAAGATTTTAATTTAATTCCTCTCCTATTATACAACTCAAAATGTGTTTTGGGATCTCTGCTGGGCATCTACAATTGAAAAATTGTTAATGTTATCACATCCAATCTCATATTCAATATCTTCCTGACCATCTATTATCAAAAAATTAGATTCGGATGGGCAAATTGTAACTCTCATTACTTCCCCAAGTTCAATATTAAAATATGACAGAGTGCATTTCTTGAAGAAGTAATTGTTTTTTGTGATAATCATAACATATGTCTCTTCTGTGTCTTCATTCCTAACAAAACCTCTTCCAATGCCACGCATTTCAGATATAAATCTAATAGGGCGATCCTCATAAGAATAAACAATAGCTCGGGTTAATGGATCCATGCTACAAAAGAATCAAAAATAAACCCCAAACCTATACATCAATCCCAAAAATACCTCATTCTTGTATCTTGTATTGATAGCTCTTAAAGTGATTTTATCTTTCAAATCATACAGATTATATCCTATGGTGATATATTTCAAGTTTGGATAATATTTTAGGTTAGTGTATATAGTTTTGTAACCACCAACAAGATCAAAATGCATCTATTCTGTACTGTAGTCCATAAGCAAATCGGGAGAAGCATTGCAAAATAATCTTAGAACTTGGCCATTGTCGATTGGGTTGAAACAAATATCAACTCTGTGATAATAAATTTTACTGTTTGTTTTTGTGACAGAATACCCTATTAAATTTGGAATGTATGACCCAACCTCAAACTCAAATACATCAACATTGCTGCATATGTCATCTGGGGATGAGTTTGTGTTAATTATGTAACAATGTATGTATTTTGATTCTGATATCTCTGCAATTTTTTTAAATTCAGAAAATTGCACCATTCCAAGCTCCAGGTATTGTATCCTGGAAACATTTTGGGTGAGTATTTTAATTTGCTCATCACACTTGACAGATAGGATAGGAAAATTGCACAGAGACGTGCTAACAATATTTTTTTTGCTAACAATTTCAAGTTCCCTGAGTGGGAATATGTTGTTTCTAAGATCAGCATTAATTTTGTAGTACAGCATTGCTGTGGAACATGTCAAGTCCTTGGATTCTGTCACACCCATTCTAATACAATTAATATCACAAGTACCATTACAAGGCACGCACCGCATAAAATCATAATTCCAAGCGATGGCATGGAGTAATCATTTTTCCACGATTCCATATCAAACAAAAAAATTATACTGCAATTGGAGCTTCAACAATTTGGGACTGTGCAATATATTGTCTACAAATGTAGGAAAAATTATATTGACTGGGTTGCATACAAAACTCCCAAAGCTTATGTGTTTCAGGTTTCTGAAATTTGAAACAGAATCCAAACTGTCTGGAAGTTCATAAAAGTGAAGCCATTCTACAAGCGGGTCTATCTCAGCTTTTGCATGATATATTTGAGCAAGAGGTGATGTGTTTATAATATTTGTTGGGTTGTAATATATTATTCCATGATTTGACCTATACTGGTGATACATGGGAATTGATATAATTTTTGAATTTTGGCTGAATGAAAATATATCAATATTTTGTGTGAAGTCTTTCAATTCTCTAAATTGATCCAATCTTGTGCTTATAATTGTTGCCCTTACAAGTTTTGCATATTTTATTTTATTTACAATCTGTGCAAACATCTTAAACCTAATAGGACCGAGCTCCATTATATCATAGGTTAAAACATCCAATGCGAGCAGAGATTCAATATTGTTTTTAGCAATAAATATGCTCTCTTCTATATCCATCATGTCCATAATTGATAAGGAGACACAAATTTACAACTATTGTAATTGATTGAAGCAATGCGGTGAAACTTGATATTGCATTGATTATATATTTGTTCTGATCAAAGGCATGAGCTATGGCACATCCAGATTGAATGGCTGCATATATTAAGTATAAGCCAAGAAAAACAATCATCTGTAAGAAAATGCACTGCATTAAACACAGACACCATAGGTTCCATAATCCTCTGCTGTAATGCCGAGACTCATGGCCTCATGGTTGATGTGATACTCATTCATCATGTACAAATATAATTCATTTACACCTAGATTCTTCAAATCTTTACAGAAATCTGGAATATTACAAATATCTTCTGGTGAGCACAAGCTGTGATACACAGTGACATATTTTAAATTTGGAAATTTCTCTATGAGGATTTTCCTATCCTCATCTGTGTGGATACTATCAAAATGGATCCATGTGACTGTTTCTGTATTTGGGATCATGTCATAATATGGGGAGAGAAGAAAAGTGTGACCCATATTTGTTACATATTGCAGGAATTTCTCACCGTACAAATTTAATCTGTATGCATTTTGATATTGTTTCACAACGGGCCTCCCATATTTCAGTGAGAGCTTGTTTCTCAATTCTGGCCTGAGCTGAGACCTGACTTTCTCAATATCAACTTTGTCGTCAAAATAGAGATCAAATTTTTTTATGAATGGGTATATCTGAACTTTCTTCCATTTTTTTCTAGATGCTCCAATCTCAACAAATTTTATGGACTGTGGTGGATCCTCTATTGCTTGAAAAGGCAAAACATACAAATTAAAAACTAAAAAATTGAACTACAGGCTCGTTGATATTATAGATGTTATACAAAATTGGATGTATTATCTTATAATGGAGCATGAGTCTCAACTGATCCCTAAGGTTCACATGTATTTTCCTATTATTCCCCCCAACAAACTGAACAATGTGCAGGTTTTTAAACACCTTTTTGAATTGCCTGCTTTCTGAAAAATCTGTATCTTGTAAAAGCCACTTGACCTTTGCATTTTCAGTTTTGGATCCCCCAATAGTGTCCAGATAATCATATGAGTATGCATATACAAATTGCTTGTCTGGTGAGGAATAATTGCGTTTGTAATCAGATCTGTCCCAGTACAAGTGATCACCCCTAAATATTTTCTTAAACCCATCCATAACATCTTGTTTTGCAGACAGATTATATATGCACACCAGATTTATGTTTGATATAAATTCCAGATCCTCCAGGGTTGTGTGATCATCAATAAATTCATTTTTCAGATGCACTATGAGAATTTTCACAACAGTGTTCAATTTTTTAATCTCCTCAGCAATATTCCTGAGCGAATCTGGTTTAGAGAAATATACAAGCTTGGTGCTCAACATGTCTCTGCAATCAACATCCAAGTATAATCCCTCACAAACAAAATCCAAATTTTGCTTGCCTACAAAACTCATGTTGTGTTCAAGCAGAATTTCTACACACTGATGTGATAGGGGTGTAACACCATGGTCAAGACCTAGAATCTTATTCTTGCTGTGAATAGTGTTTTTGGAATTTTGAATGGAATCAACTATAAATGGTTGCTATTCCTCATTAAATACAATAAAAGATTCTTTATACTCGGACAATGGGCCCGTGTAGACATATGGTCCATAAAATGAATTATAATCAGGTGGGGGCGCCATATCTAAAAAAAAATTATCAATACATTACTTTGCATGCAATAGGTATTTCTATGTTAATAGCATATAATTCTACACACTAAGCATATACATGAGTAACTTATTAAAACATGCAGCATAAGAAGAATTGTTGAATTTTACATTCATGAGGCATTTGCTGAATTGTACAATAATTTTTTTGTATTTTTCTACATACACCAACTTCATATAAATAATAGGGGTTGGTTTAGATTTAATAGTGCAGATATTATAACAGATGGGGAGGGGAATATATATTTCAACATACGTTGAAACGTTTATATATAATATAATATAATATAAACGTTTCAACGTATGTTGAAATATATATTCCCCTCCCCATCTGTTATAATATCTGCACTATTAAATCTAAACCAACCCCTATTATTTATATGAAGTTGGTGTATGTAGAAAAATACAAAAAAATTATTGTACAATTCAGCAAATGCCTCATGAATGTAAAATTCAACAATTCTTCTTATGCTGCATGTTTTAATAAGTTACTCATGTACATGCTTAGTGTGTAGAATTATATGCTATTAACATAGAAATACCTATTGCATGCAAAGTAATGTATTGATATTTTTTTTTTAGATATGGCGCCCCCACCTGATTATAATTCATTTTATGGACCATATGTCTACACGGGCCCATTGTCCGAGTATAAAGAATCTTTTATTGTATTTAATGAGGAATAGCAACCATTTATAGTTGATTCCATTCAAAATTCCAAAAACAGTATTCACAGCAAGAATAAGATTCTAGGTCTTGACCATGGTGTTACACCCCTATCACATCAGTGTGTAGAAATTCTGCTTGAACACAACATGAGTTTTGTGGGCAAGCAAAATTTGGATTTTGTTTGTGAGGGATTATACTTGGATGTTGATTGCAGAGACATGTTGAGCACCAAGCTTGTATATTTCTCTAAACCAGATTCGCTCAGGAATATTGCTGAGGAGATTAAAAAATTGAACACTGTTGTGAAAATTCTCATAGTGCATCTGAAAAATGAATTTATTGATGATCACACAACCCTGGAGGATCTGGAATTCATATCAAACATAAATCTGGTGTGCATATATAATCTGTCTGCAAAACAAGATGTAATGGATGGGTTTAAGAAAATATTTAGGAGTGATCACTTGTACTGGGACAGATCTGATTACAAACGCAATTATTCCTCACCAGACAAGCAATTTGTATATGCATACTCATATGATTATCTGGACACTATTGGGGGATCCAAAACTGAAAATGCAAAGGTCAAGTGGCTTTTACAAGATACAGATTTTTCAGAAAGCAGGCAATTCAAAAAGGTGTTTAAAAACCTGCACATTGTTCAGTTTGTTGGGGGGAATAATAGGAAAATACATGTGAACCTTAGGGATCAGTTGAGACTCATGCTCCATTATAAGATAATACATCCAATTTTGTATAACATCTATAATATCAACGAGCCTGTAGTTCAATTTTTTAGTTTTTAATTTGTATGTTTTGCCTTTTCAAGCAATAGAGGATCCACCACAGTCCATAAAATTTGTTGAGATTGGAGCATCTAGAAAAAAATGGAAGAAAGTTCAGATATACCCATTCATAAAAAAATTTGATCTCTATTTTGACGACAAAGTTGATATTGAGAAAGTCAGGTCTCAGCTCAGGCCAGAATTGAGAAACAAGCTCTCACTGAAATATGGGAGGCCCGTTGTGAAACAATATCAAAATGCATACAGATTAAATTTGTACGGTGAGAAATTCCTGCAATATGTAACAAATATGGGTCACACTTTTCTTCTCTCCCCATATTATGACATGATCCCAAATACAGAAACAGTCACATGGATCCATTTTGATAGTATCCACACAGATGAGGATAGGAAAATCCTCATAGAGAAATTTCCAAATTTAAAATATGTCACTGTGTATCACAGCTTGTGCTCACCAGAAGATATTTGTAATATTCCAGATTTCTGTAAAGATTTGAAGAATCTAGGTGTAAATGAATTATATTTGTACATGATGAATGAGTATCACATCAACCATGAGGCCATGAGTCTCGGCATTACAGCAGAGGATTATGGAACCTATGGTGTCTGTGTTTAATGCAGTGCATTTTCTTACAGATGATTGTTTTTCTTGGCTTATACTTAATATATGCAGCCATTCAATCTGGATGTGCCATAGCTCATGCCTTTGATCAGAACAAATATATAATCAATGCAATATCAAGTTTCACCGCATTGCTTCAATCAATTACAATAGTTGTAAATTTGTGTCTCCTTATCAATTATGGACATGATGGATATAGAAGAGAGCATATTTATTGCTAAAAACAATATTGAATCTCTGCTCGCATTGGATGTTTTAACCTATGATATAATGGAGCTCGGTCCTATTAGGTTTAAGATGTTTGCACAGATTGTAAATAAAATAAAATATGCAAAACTTGTAAGGGCAACAATTATAAGCACGAGATTGGATCAATTTAGAGAATTGAAAGACTTCACACAAAATATTGATATATTTTCATTCAGCCAAAATTCAAAAATTATATCAATTCCCATGTATCACCAGTATAGGTCAAATCATGGAATAATATATTACAACCCAACAAATATTATAAACACATCACCTCTTGCTCAAATATATCATGCAAAAGCTGAGATAGACCCGCTTGTAGAATGGCTTCACTTTTATGAACTTCCAGACAGTTTGGATTCTGTTTCAAATTTCAGAAACCTGAAACACATAAGCTTTGGGAGTTTTGTATGCAACCCAGTCAATATAATTTTTCCTACATTTGTAGACAATATATTGCACAGTCCCAAATTGTTGAAGCTCCAATTGCAGTATAATTTTTTTGTTTGATATGGAATCGTGGAAAAATGATTACTCCATGCCATCGCTTGGAATTATGATTTTATGCGGTGCGTGCCTTGTAATGGTACTTGTGATATTAATTGTATTAGAATGGGTGTGACAGAATCCAAGGACTTGACATGTTCCACAGCAATGCTGTACTACAAAATTAATGCTGATCTTAGAAACAACATATTCCCACTCAGGGAACTTGAAATTGTTAGCAAAAAAAATATTGTTAGCACGTCTCTGTGCAATTTTCCTATCCTATCTGTCAAGTGTGATGAGCAAATTAAAATACTCACCCAAAATGTTTCCAGGATACAATACCTGGAGCTTGGAATGGTGCAATTTTCTGAATTTAAAAAAATTGCAGAGATATCAGAATCAAAATACATACATTGTTACATAATTAACACAAACTCATCCCCAGATGACATATGCAGCAATGTTGATGTATTTGAGTTTGAGGTTGGGTCATACATTCCAAATTTAATAGGGTATTCTGTCACAAAAACAAACAGTAAAATTTATTATCACAGAGTTGATATTTGTTTCAACCCAATCGACAATGGCCAAGTTCTAAGATTATTTTGCAATGCTTCTCCCGATTTGCTTATGGACTACAGTACAGAATAGATGCATTTTGATCTTGTTGGTGGTTACAAAACTATATACACTAACCTAAAATATTATCCAAACTTGAAATATATCACCATAGGATATAATCTGTATGATTTGAAAGATAAAATCACTTTAAGAGCTATCAATACAAGATACAAGAATGAGGTATTTTTGGGATTGATGTATAGGTTTGGGGTTTATTTTTGATTCTTTTGTAGCATGGATCCATTAACCCGAGCTATTGTTTATTCTTATGAGGATCGCCCTATTAGATTTATATCTGAAATGCGTGGCATTGGAAGAGGTTTTGTTAGGAATGAAGACACAGAAGAGACATATGTTATGATTATCACAAAAAACAATTACTTCTTCAAGAAATGCACTCTGTCATATTTTAATATTGAACTTGGGGAAGTAATGAGAGTTACAATTTGCCCATCCGAATCTAATTTTTTGATAATAGATGGTCAGGAAGATATTGAATATGAGATTGGATGTGATAACATTAACAATTTTTCAATTGTAGATGCCCAGCAGAGATCCCAAAACACATTTTGAGTTGTATAATAGGAGAGGAATTAAATTAAAATCTTATAAGCCACTAAGGGGATATGGGACAAGAATAATAAGAAGAACAGACAGGAAATATTTTAAAACAAATTATGTAAAAATTTGCATTCAAAACCCAACAATTCACTATATTGGTGTTGAGTATTTCAACAACTGTGTATTTGTAGGTGAAACTATTCACCCGGGCAAGAGCCGTAAAATTATCATACCCAAGGGTATAAGATATATTGTTGTTAGGCTATATCTTGAATTCAGTGGAAATCACAACAATTACATTTATGCTTAATTCTTATTTTCTTGTAGATGAGCAAGTTTGTTAAATCTGAGGAGCTTAGCTATTTTGTTGATGAGTTTAATGATGTTGGGAAGAATAGTGTTGCAACAATAGAGAGTATCGGATCTAGAGGAACACACATACAGTATTTAGATTTGGGTAAAATAGCACTTGAAGATTTGTGGCTCTATAATTGTTATTCTGGATATTGGGTTGGGTGTGAAATTGTTGACAATTATTTTTGCCCCGTTATTCTCACACACCTGTTTCCAAAATTTACAAAATCATGTATAAAAACTAAACTGTGGGGAACAACTGGCAAATTTTTAACTTTTAATTATATCCTGGATCATGATGAGTTTGTTCTGGAACAGACAAATTACCCGGGCCTGTCCAAGAACCCAGATGCTATTAAATAGGTTCATTTTCCATACAAACCAGATCATGACAATATAATTAGGGTTCTCACATCATATCCAAATATTTCATTCCTAACTATAGGATGCAACAACATCTGCTCCCCCAATAATTTAAAAAAAAAACATAAGTTTTGCAGACAATTTTGATGTAAGTTCTGACAGAAACAAGATATTTTTGTATCTAATGTCTTGTTTTAATGTAAATTTTTAATTTCTTGTAGAAATGCAGTATGATTATGCCGGAAACACATACACAATATACCCTATTGCAAAGAGGGGGAAAAATAGTGAAGAGCTCAGAAAATTACAAAATTTGGCCTTGCAATCCAAGCTATACAGGGCAATCACACAAATATTTCCAATCAATTTTGTTTGGCAATGTTGATGACTGTGCAGAAGAAGTATCTGTATGTTTATATGTGAAGTATTGCATGCTATATTCTCTATGGCATTTGGGGCATATTTTTGTGAGTATTCTGCTTTTATCTGGATTACAATTCTTTTGGTGCTTATCCCAATTGGGGCTGGATATATTTTTATTGCATTGATTCCAATATTTTTGATTTGGCATTTTTGTTGTTGGTTTATTATATAAAATTTCTTGGGGTCCAAATCAAAATTCTATGCTTAATAAAAAATATCAGTTGGGTTCAGCAGTGTGCTTTGTATATTTAGTGTGTGTATGTGTGTATGTGTGTTAATATTTTTGGCTTTGGTATTTATATAAAATTTCTTGGGGTTCAAATCAAAACTCTATACTTGCAGTATAGAGGTAAGTAAATATGTGTAGGTGGGTGTGGGTTTTATGAGGATTTTGGCTTAATTTCAAGTGTATCCAAAACAATATCAAAAGAGGCATATTTTTAACAAGCTTATGGACAACAATCTGGCTGATGCAACTTTTGTAAGTGTGGGCAAATCAATCTGAGGGGGCTCTTCATTTCACAGGAAATTCCCGAGGGCATTTTTACAAAAATCTTGGGTTAGACAGGGTTCCACACTTGAGCAAAAAGCTCATATGGGCATGTTGAGCTTGTTTTAAGTGTAGCCAAATCTGCCTGAGGGGGGCTCTTCATTTCTCGGGTTTATAATAGCATCAATTACACTACTAATTCCCGAAAAGTGTGCGCACGGTGGTGGCAGCTGATGAAGATATTGAACGTGAGGTGCCACTGTGCCTGGGACAGCAGCCGAAAGACGTTTACGCAGCAGGTTTCTGGGGACTGTTAAAGCGATGGAATAATTGTATGAATGTTGGTGGAGATTATGTTGAAAAATTAAAGTTGTTTTCAAGTCAGTATCTTACTTAGCATTTTTTTAATAAATGTTTGTGTCGTACGTACTGACTTACCTGCACACTTAGAAGAGGTACTGTTCATCGCTGCATTCAGCTGTAAATATAGAATGCGTTGTTATTATTATAATTATGATTGATGATGATAAAAAATAATAATTAGACGAAAATATTAAAATATAAGAGATTAATACGAGGGACGTTCATTTAATAATACCCAGGAAGTATTTTTCCTGCAATATGACGTATTAAAACGACGGTTTAACACTGCAATGAAATATGGCAACATTTTCAATCATGTAAAAGCGGTGGCGGGTCTATCATCATGCTCAGAGTGGGAAGAACTGCTGATTGTGGTACACTCTCCCTCGTTGCGTAATTAGTTTCAATGAATGCTTTTTTGTGCAAATCTGATTGTAGAAACGAATTCCTGAGAAAAAAGTAGTCTGACTTCATACATCCCATGACGACCTTCCCATTTGAAAAACTTGGCCTGAATCCAAGATGGCGGTTTTCAATATGACGACCATTAAGCGATTACATCCTGAACAGTAGACCCCATCCCTCTTGTCTGCTGGGGTAGTCAAATATTTAGTTTTAGACTGAGTTACATTGAGATAGAAGTGTGCACTTATTCAACAGTTTCTTTCACGAAAACTTCACCTCGCATGCTTCAACCAACCCACTCCCAGTCTGTCTGTTCACACTCTCTCTCCACTATCAAAACCTCTTCTCATGAAGTTAAATCTCTCCTTGCCTCATTACCCATACACCGCTCTTTAGGACCAGATGAAATTCCCACAATTTTCCTCCGTAACACTGCCGACTTCTTGGCTCATCCTCTCTCTCTCTTGCGAAATAGGTGCTTCTCTGAAGGCGTGTTTCCTCAGATGTTCAACAAAGCCAACGTTGTACCCATTCACAAATCTGGAGACAAAAATAGTGCTACATCATACAGACCAATATCACTCCTGTCACCTCTGTCTATAATCTGTGAAAAAATCATTAAGGACAGATTATTCAGATTTACATCTCCGCATATCGGTACTGCCCAACACGGGTTTCTTCCAGGTAGCTCTTGCTTGACTAATCTTTCAGTTCTCCTTTCACATGCCACTAGGGCTATTTCCAAAAATTCCCAGCTAGATGTGATATACTTGGATATTTCAAAAGCCTTTGTCAAAATAAACCATGCTCTTCTTATTCACAAATTACGAACTGTAGATTTAACATACATGGAAAATTTCTCTCCTTAATCCAGGATTATCTACACTCACGGACAGAGCGTTTCACCCTTTCAGGCGCCTCTTCTGATTTTCTTCCTGTCTTGTCTGGGGTGCCACAAGGGAGCGTCTTGGGCCCTCTCTTGTTCATCCTATACATGGACGATCTCCCACAAAGACTTTCCTCACTTTCTGTCAATTAGTGTTGCCCACGAGACGAGACTTTGGCCTGTCTCGTCTCGTGGAAATGCTGTGAAATGCTGTCTCGTCTCGAAAATATTCGTTTGTCTCGGGACACATGATCGATCTCGTCTCGTCTCGAATTTTTAAAAGCCTGTCCCGTCTCGTTCCGTGGGCAACACTACAGTGTCAATATACTCATGTTTGCTGACGACTGTAAACTTTTCAAAGAAATCTCAACCACGCAAGATGCTGTGATTCTCCAGAATGCTTTTTCCGAACTTGTCACATGGTGTAAGCAGTGGAATCTACAACTTAACCCACAGAAATGTTCCTCCCTCACAGTCTCTTTAAAAAAGAACAAAATACATTCTCATTATGTTCTTGAAAACAATTATATTACTAGAGTTGCGACCCAAAAAGATCTAGGTGTTATCATAGATGAAAAACTGAACTTTAAGGAACACATGGCAGCTACAACTAAAAGTGCAATGCGCCTCTTAGGCCTCCTCTACAAATTCACTGAAATTGATACTCCAACTTCTCTTAGCCTGTTTTTCAACTCATTCATTTCTCCGATTCTCGAATACTGTTCTCCAGTCTGGGCCATGGCTTCCTATACAAATCTTTCTAGCATGGATTCCGTCCTCAGCTTCTTTACCGCCATTGTTCGTCATAGAATTCCTTCTTTGCGGCATCTTCAGAAACCTGACATCCTGACTACTTTGAACATTCAGTTACTGCAGACCCGATGCGATATGGCCGATATGAAATTTTTCTATAAAATCATCAATGGGAAATTAAGATCTGAATTTCTTCTTACAGAATTCAACTCTCGATCCACCCGAAGCACTGAATTGTTCCTCAACTCTACCGCTAGGCTTTCCCTTATACAGCGCGCTCTATTCCACAGACTGCCCCAGTTCTACAATAAACTACCCACAAACATAGACATTTTTGCCCCTGAAAGCATTTTCCGATCTTCCCTAAAAATGAATATGTGAATCTTTGTTTGTTTCCTTGTTTATGCCTTATGTTTATATTTCTTGTTTTTACCTTAAACCATCTTGACTTGTTCTTGTTATTTGTTAGAGTTTTCAGTGTAAAATGGCCTTAAAAGTGCTGTATCTGAAACTTTGAATAAATAAATAAATAAATAATAATAATAATCCTTTGCGCAACTGCCCTGAAGGGCCTAGGCGTACCTACCGACTGCCGCTCTCCCTCCCACACTTTCCTTCTTCACCTCTAAGCGTGGAGATCTGCAACCAGTATTGGAATAGCCGGGGGGTCAGCCCGACGTATCCCCAGCCGTTATAGTAGGTTTCCGGGGCCGGATTACGCTTACTCATTCGAAGCTCCCCAATTTCCTCACGATGGTGGGTTGCCACCGGCCCTATACGTAGGCCGAATAAATTCGGACCAGAGCCGGATTCGAACCTACGCCGTCACGCAGCGAACGATCTCAAGACGAGTGAACACCTTAACCCGCTCGGCTACGGAGGAGGACTTCTGAAATATAAATATGCCCTTTGACTTTTGACTTATCCTGTACATACATTAATTAAGGAGAACGATAGAACCAATTATGTTCTAGGATTACACTATTATTATAATTATTAATTAGGCTTTAGTAGTACTAGCTATGGTCTTGAAGAATATGGCTGTTCATAATTCTATTCAGAGGAACAAGTCCTGTGATCGATATTCCATGTTTTATTTGATCAGAAGATTTGTAGTTATACCATATCGAATCGGTAGAATATCTTATCGCTAAATTTTTATATCGATACTTCATTGCTATCGGCAAACATCTCATATCCCTATCACTAGGCTGGACGTACAAAATCCACTCTCACTAACTTACCCAACATTAGCTATTGTGTATGACGTATCTGTGGTGACCTGAAGGATTTTACATACCACAATCGAACGCAGTTAATTGCACGAAGGCAATTTTCAGCATTTATCGTATATTTAAAGTATTGTCCATACATGGGCGGTTTAAGTTCCGGGCGACCGCCCGGGGCGCCAAAGCCTTAATTTTGATTATGTAAGTTTATGTAAATATAAATGATGATTATATAATTATTATAACTGTGATTAAAAAAGTTGTTAAAAACCAGAGATTTCATGTTTAAAACAATAACAGGAGATGGGAAGATAGTTTAAGAAAAGCACAATAGATGGCAGCACAAAGTAAAAGAACACAAATAAATTGTTTGAGAAAAAGTGTTAATGTAGTGAAAGTAGAAGTATTCTAGAAATATGTCAAAAAGAATGAAAGAACAATATAAAATATAGGTAATAGACAACATGGAAAATAGGAGTAGTGTGTATTAATCAACGTGTTCAACCCTATAGTCAATTTTTAGGAACGCATATAGAAGTATTCAACGTAGTAGGTGTAGTAACAATTTAGGGAATCTAGAATCATTTGTTTCTACACCATTGGCGTGGCGTGCATGTAGCAGAGTAACAGCAAAATGTAAAGAATTAAAAAGTTGTTTCAATAAAATTACAACATTGTTGAATACGTTAATGAACACCGTTGCCGTCGAGTAGATATTGCCTAGGACATTTTTTCTGCAGCCGACAGAAGCGAAGAGGGAGGCCGTTCCGCTACCCTGAAGAGGCAACAAGGGAGAAGAGTGCGGCAATGCAAGGAAAGAGCGGGGAAGGACTTTGGGGTTATTCATATGCCTGTTAAGGGGCCCTGTTGCCGTTCAGACCTACCGGATCAGCCAGTGTTGTCACATCGGATTGGTAGAAAAGAGCTAAATCCCGCCTAAAATAGGAATACCATTTCTGTGAAGCAACTAGAGGTAGACTGCAGAGCCAAGGCTGGATTGAACTACAACTCAGACCAGTTAAGTAATAGACGAAAATATAGTTCCTTGGTGTGATTCGTGATTTGGACAAACCTTGCTCCAAAATACTAAGTTGGCAACAGTAGTACGTACAGCTGGGTTTCCCTTCCACGAAGGAGCCGAGTTCTGTCGTCTGTTCAGTGCTCACCACGCAAACGTCAAACTGACCCGAGAAAGTGTGGTTCTTCTTCTTCCCCTTCGCAGCTCATTGCAAAGAAACTGAGACAGATGAAGAATTGACAAGGGTCGACCAATATTCATTGGATTTTCATGGTAACTGTCTCATGAGTGGTAGCTCTTTCTAGGAGTGTTTGTGGCAAAATCACTGTGCTGATTACAAAACAAGAACGAAATGAACAAGTATCTAGCTCCAAGACATATATTTTCTTTACAGAGGGGGGGGGGTAATAACGTCTAGCAGGCATAATTGTCGTACTGATAGGCGGTAACGCTTTTTAAAATGTCACGCCACGCCGTTCTACACATTCCTGAAAGAAGAAAATTTTTGAATTTACTGCTGCATAACATAATACATACGTGGCAAAATCATGTAGCAATTTAAGCTGAGATATTACTCTGATTTTTGTATCATTATGCAGGTATGAATAAATGCTATTCTTTAACAGTAAACCTTAAAATATTTTAAGATAAGGCTATTATTTTCATCTGACTCAAGGTTTTTATTCATAGTGGAAAATAGGGGGACCAGGGTGGAAAGTAGGAGGGGTGCTAAACATCCACCTTGGTCGGATGACATTTTTATCTTAAGCCTTCTGTGTGCATAGTTTGCATGACATTTTGGGAATCTTGAACAAGAGTACTCCTCTCAATCCTGATTGGGTGTCCCTTACAAGTGATCGAGTGGCGTTAATTACAGGGGCCATTCGTCCACTTCACCGGACACCTTTACTCGGGAGCTTGATTAGGTTAATACAATCAAGAGGTCCTTTACATTCCCTTGTACACACAGTGGTTCGGATCTAACTTTATTTACATGTCCAGTCACGCAAAGCTTTAAACAAACATTACCACCATACAGAGTGCTGGTCTTCTGTGTGTAACCCCCTCCCCCTCCTTTCCTAGTTTTTCACATTTTCACGGAGAAACTTACTGAGGATTTCCGAAACTCTTCAAAAAATCTTGCAATTCTGCGAACTCTAAGAGGGTTGTTGAGACGAGTTTTTGAGCTGAGGTCGGAACACCGTCAACCTAGTCCATTCCTCTTCTTTTGTTTTCAACTTCCCAGTCGGCGGCTCCTTGCTCTCGCACGTACACACTATTTCAGATCCTTTCCTGACGTTTTTAGTTCAAATTCACACATGTAAAATTCTCATCCACACTATTTACACAGCGCACACTTTTACGGAATGCTTTCTTGTGTCCATCTACTCCGCCATATTTTCTTCTCTTTTTGTGTGTGTGTGTGTGTGTGTGTGTGTGTCTTTGTGTAGCCTCTAGTCCTCTATCTCCGAAGAGAAAAGAAACACATGAAAAACTTACCCCTTCTCCCTCCTGAGGTGGTAGCTGAACTGGCCACAAGAGCTACTCACAAGAGGTGCTGCCCTCTTGCGTATTTTGTTACACTTAGCTGCCCGTAATCTGTCATGGATCGTATATGAGGGTACCCTTACCGTACTGGGCCGGAGTTAACCCCTATAAGTAAAATATAAAATTTCTTCCCACATCTTCTCGCCAGAGTTCTCCTTGACTGGCTCACTTATATTCCATAAAATATATACGAAACAAAATATGTAGCTATATTATTACTAAAATAATGAAGACAATGGTGGTTGCATCACAGAACGACACCTCGATTATCGAATACTCCATATATTTAGGATTATCACATGTATAGTGCTGCCATCTCTGATCATGCGCGAAACTATTTCCAAGCGGTACGGGGGAAGCTGCTTCTGATTGGCTCTAGCCTTTTAAATGTGATACCTTTTTCTTCAAAATGGTGTCGCTACTGCTTAAGTACAGCTACGCTTACCTCGTACGTTAAATCCTGTTTCAAAACAGTTCGTAACAAATGTATTACAATAACAGGCAGGAGCGAGTACATTCATACTTTGCTCCGCCCACTCGCTTACTACCCTTCTATACAGTTATGCGCGGCCTTGCTCCACAGACTCCTGATACAGATTAGTTCCGTCTAGTTCGCTACACGTTTTGACACCAGGAGTAGTGCAGGTGCATCCCGGTGTCAGGGTGGTGCAAGGAAATTCCGTTCAACCAAGTAGGCGCTAAACGCAAGAATAGCTGTGTAGATTCAACAAGTGCCTGTCCGCTGCTTTAAACTTAAGACCGAATCACACGGAACTGGATATCCAGTTAGTTGCCGCTGAACTGGCTACCTGCCCGGATGTAATGGTTGCCTGGCTGGCTGCTTGACTGGTTTGGAGGAATAGGACATCTTCTAGTTCCTACTGGCTCTCCTCGACTGGATTCTGTGGAACAGCCAATCAGAGCAAAGTTTGACCATGTGAAGATAATCTGTGAGTTTGCAAAGGAGAGTTTTTGTCCGTAGTTTCCCAGTGTTGGCTGTTTTTGTAAGTTTCTTGATAAAAAAAGGAAAGTGCATTCGTGTTCAGCTCATTAAAATTTAGGTATTTATGCAAAGCTTAAAGCAGGCTTCACATTTAATTGCACATTGTAACCAACTAGACGCTGCGAACTAGATGGGGCTACTGTACGTAGAAACATAAACGGCGACTTTGGGGGAACAAGACACTTTCTGTCCCCTCTCCCCCAAATTTATGTAGAAGGACACATTTTATGTATATTTACATATATAAAGTATTGTTTATGCCGATCTTGCCCCCCCCCCACCCAAATTTACGTTGCCCCTTCAAAATGTATATTAAGTTTCCGCCTCTGCGTAGAAGGGTGGGTGTTCCTTCAGTATCTTCTGAAAAGATCACTCTTTGCACTCGTAAATCTCTTCTTGTAAGGAAATCGGGTCAAATACTAGAAGTGCGCGTCAAATCTTCTGCATATGGCCTTGAACGGCTGAACAGCACCAGCGAATCACAGACGTGCGGCGTTGCCGTGCACTCATTGACAAGGCGTTTCGCTCAACCACGCTCTGCAGTGCGCTGCTATTGGCTATCGCCATATGCGGGAGATTTGACGCGCACTCTAGACGAGAGGTTAATGTGTATAACTTTACTCAGCAATAGAACTGTTGCACCATGAAAACCACACTGAGGCACGTGTCGCAAACACAGTTCCATGTTTTCTGTGGCGTTCCTTCCGTACATCGAAGGAGACCAATTCGAAACCGTTAACGCGCAGCATAAACAGATGTAAAGACATTCAGTGGTCTTCCTTAACCTTTCTCTGGTTACGCCACAACCTGGGAAATTCCCTCATTGTTATCCCCTTAAGATCTCGTTAAGCTATGAGGATGAGGGAAAGTGAAACGTGCACGAATGTCTAGGGAAATCAAGCGACATTTTGTTCTGTTTTTTATTTAACCGCAAATAGCAACTCTTCCGTACCTGGCTTGAACTGCATGGTCCGGCAACAAGTTGTTGATCGTTGTCCCGCATCTCCACCATGTTACGTCAGGTCGTTCGCGAGCCTATCAGCTTGGTACGAGAGGGGTTTAAATGTGAGAAGGGCGAATAATTAATGCTCCTTTGTCCTTACCCTATTTATTATGTACAGGCCGAACAGGTAAGAGGGTGAACGCGCCCGAGCCGGGATTGAACTACTAAACACTGATACTTACATTACTAGTGTCATCACTAGGGTTAGGAAGTTGAAGACCTATAAATTGCCAAAAAAAGACCCATAGAAAGACCTAAAAATATAAAAAAGGACCTAAAAACGGAAAAAAGGACGTATAAATGTGATCCAAGTTAATTAATAACTTCAGTTTTAATTACATATTTAATGAATAAAAGAAATACAAAATTCTAGTGGTATGGAACACAGTGCTAAAAAAACTGAAAGCTTCAAAACAAGAGAAAGTTGCCACTTACAGCGCGACCTTCCAGACAAGCTACGGTTAAAGGACCTTGTACCGTACCTGCTTCAGTCGTCCAAAAATATTTTTCTCGTTTCAGGAATGGTTCAAATAAATTTATTTATTGATTTATATTTATTTCTTTACTACAGAAAGGCTGTTTAAGAGGTGATGAACTGATGATTCGAATTGAGAATAGGCAGTAAAAACTTAGTCGAAATAAGGTGAAGTTGCAAAAAAAAGCCGTTAAGACCTAAAAAAGGCTAATAAAGGACCAATAAGCCAAAAAACGCCGAAAAGGCAAAAAAGGATAATAAAACCCACCTTTTTCTGGCCTACAATGACCCGAAATGAACATATATTATGTTGGGCCTCGTCTTCGGACACTATGAAAAAAAATGATTTTTCCTCAACTTCCGAGCCCTAGTCATCACTGTACCTGATCTGCTCCCGGGTGACGGGAGGTCGCCAGAGGAGTGTGAAGAGAACGGACAAGGCGAGCCAGATCAGGTACAGTGATTACTAGACGTCGGAATTTAGGTTTCTAGCCTATTTTTTTCCTTTATGTATGTAAGAAATAATAAGTTATGTCAGCGTTCCGTTAAAATACGCAACGACTGATGATGTTTTATCGGACCTAAAAAAAACTATTTTGCTTGTTAGAACCTATTTTAGGTTTATGCGCCTATATCAAGCTTTTTTAAAGGTTTTACAGGATTTTTATGTCACACAAAGGGATTTGCTTTGTTTGGTCACGAAAAAATTCAATGACGGACGTGTTTTGAAACGTACTCTCTGTCGATTTCGCTTCCTCCAAGTCCATGGTGATTTTTCAAAGCTCTAAACAAAGCAAAATGTCTGGTGCCACTGTTACCTGCACAATGCAAAGTGGTCTGATCTGTGTGGTCTTGCACACATTTCGCGTCAATTCGGTGCTTTGTGGCATTCACGCCTTGCAAACTAACATTTCAGTTTTGATGTTTGCAGCACTGACTATGTTACTGTTGAAATGTAAGATGATCCTCACAGACAAAATTGCGGAGTTTGACTGTGGATAACATGAAGAAAGATTGTTGCCTAACTATACGGCGAAGAGTGGATTTTAATAGCAAATTTCCAAATGTTAAGTTCTGCCATCGCCGTAGGGTTAGGCAACACACATAACGTTATGTAAGATATAGGTGTCCCATTTTCATTGCCGGTGACTACACCTAATCAGCATTTTTCAGGAATTTTGAACTATTTTAAGTTTTTTTGAAATTACTTCAAGATTTTTCAAACCTAACTTAAGATATTTAGAACCTATTTTAGGACCCTTTCTAGGATTTTAGAACCTATAAATACGAGGTCTTGTGATGACACTAGTAATTTAAGTATCAGTGTTTAGTAGTTCAGACTCGGCTCTGGCGTGTTCACTCCCTTACTTGTTCGGCCTGTACATAATAGATAGGTGAAAGATAAAGGACCATTAATTATTCCCCCTTCTCACATTTAAAACCTTCTAGAAGCCAAGCTGTTAGGCCGGCGAACGACCTAACGTAACGACTACAGCCGGATTGCGCACACTTTTCCGGTTTTATCAGTGGTATCTGATAAGCCGTTGACAAGCTGTCACAATGTACAGGATTGCGCACAAAAATTGAGGCGATATTGTCAGATGTAAAATGTTCTCAAGCCGTGTGTATGTGTGTGGACTTACACGTGTTTTTGCTGTGTTTTGCCTAAGCTAACCTATCTTGACTTGCTACATTTACTGGTCAAATTATATTCTTTAATCCTTAAGAGATTTACAATTTTATTTCTAATTTCTCTCTCTCTTCTTGTCTAAAGAAAAAAACAGTTTTGCGCACACACTTTAAAGCTATCAATGTGGCAACGTTGGATCAAATCTGTGCAGGAAACAGGTCAGTGAGATTTGTGCGCAATCCTGGATCTAAAGTGTGCGCAATTCGGTTGCGGCGAACGTAACAGTACTGAACCGGAAGCATGTATACAAAACATGTGGCGGGTTGGAACGATTGGCGATTGTCCATGCATATTTCATGCAGTTGAGGTTGGAATAAGCTGGCCACAGCTGCGACAGATTCTGTGCTCCTGCAGGAACGTTGATGATAAGGGAACGGTGGGTGTGATACGATGTTTTCACAGTATGCAACAAATTTTTTAGTACTGTATTGCGTTTCTGACTTGTACAGTTCTCTCTTTCCTGATGGTAAAAACACTTGGCACTGCATAAAGGTGACAACAGTATCTTGAAGAACACCGCGTATTTTTGCAGCGCTGGGGCAGCATTGCGTGGTAAGGAGCTGATTGCATTGCCCATGCTCTCTCCGTTCGCTTGCGGTGGTTGTAAATTCGTCGACAGGGCCAAAGAGTTTTTCTCATCTTGGTCGAACTGTCCTTAACCATCAATCATGAACAAACTTTTTTCCCAGTGGTGTATACTGAGGGGCTATCTCACAATGTCACGTGGTCCTAGGCTATGAATAGAAATAAATTTATCAACTCCTAAGAAATGAGGTTGCCAACTCCTAAGAAATGAGGTTGCCAACTCCTAAGAAATGAGGTTGCCAACTCATAGGAAATGGGGTTGCCAACTCCTAAGAAATGAGGTTGCCAACTCCTAAGAAATGAGGTTGCCAACTCCTAAGAAATGAGGTTGCCAACTCCTAAGAAATGAGGTTGCCAACTCCTAAGAAATGAGGTTGCCAACTCCTAAGAAATGAGGTTGCCAACTCCTAGGAAATGAGGTTGCCAACTCCTAGGAAATGAGGTTGCCAACTCCTAGGAAATGAGGTTGCCAACTCCTAGGAAATGAGGTTGCCAACTCCTAAGAAATGAGGTTGCCAACTCATAGGAAATCGGGTTGCCAACTCATAGGAAATCGGGTTGCCAACTCATAAGAAATCGGGTTGCCAACTCATAAGAAATCGGGTTGCCAACTCCAGAATCAGCATATTCTCACTGATATGAATAATATTATTTACAATTTCTGATCGATTTTTCTCCTGTATTTTAGTCTCTAGACTTCAGGCTTCGCAGATATCCTAGCTAGCATAGAATATACGCTCCTGTTTTTTCCACAATACGATTAAGTTTTTAAGGAAATTGAAATGCTTTCCTGTACATAATTTTTTATTGATTTGAATTATTTTACTTCACTTTTCTGCCAGTTTGGCTAATAGCTACGATGAAGACGAATGATGATGAAATTGAACACTCACGGAGAACACCCATGTCCAGGCTGGGATTCGAACCTGGGACTCCTGTCGTCTTCGGAGTGAGTTGCGCTAACTACTACGCCACGGAGTTCGGCTGATGAAGATTATTGACAACCCTGAAACTTTATTAAAACTAATAAGACTAACCCACAGTGTCTTATGTTATGAAATATTGACCACTTATTAACACTATTAATAGCAGTAAGTATCTACAAGTGATTAAAACCGTAACTACTTTCCCACAGTAAGTGTCCAACGCCAGAAAGAGGTGTTGACGACGAAGTATGCCAGAGAAAATTGTTTTTAAAAAATTACCGAGGCCAGACTCCACTGGGACGTTTTGAATGAGGAATTAATACTAGGAATTCGTTTCAATAAAATTGGCCGAGAAATTTAAGAGGCTGTGTTCGGTAAACGCTTCAACTAAGCCCACGACAGGGCTCGAATGACGGAACGTTTTCTCCTCATGCATATTCAATTGATCGGGGACACGTTTCGGTAAAGTAGAGAGGACTGTTTTCGGACTGCACGACCATGGACAGAAAGGTTTGTACCACTCCTGTGATGGAACCGTATTGGCCGTGCTTGTTCTCAACGTAGTCGAAATGTGCTGGAGAAGGAAGAGGATTTTGCACGAACGCCAAATAGTTCGCACAGACGACGCTAGATAGCGTACGGAATCGAGAGCCTCTTCGCTCGAGCGAATAACGCCTCAAATATGCTTCGTGCAGAGAAAGACGCAGTGAAATTGAAACTTAAGTGGCCACAGTCATCATCTCCATGTTTAAATGTACTTTTATCTATGTTACCAATACAGTGATACATAAAACATGAAAATGAAACGTATGATTTTGGGCTGCCAGGATGGATATTATTGCTACGTTCTCCAGTTGGACACCAGCGGACACCACAAAGTTAGTCTGTATTTTCCCCGTCATAAGCGACACTGCTTGAATTTTCCCCTACGATTTCTAACTTGTTTACCAGAATTAGCGACATTTGCGTACGTGCAGCAGCAATAGCGTCTCTGAAGACAGTATTTCCCGAGGCTCAGATCAGTGGTTGTAATTATCACTTTAACCAATGTTTGTGGCGTAAGGTGCAGGAGTTGGGACTGACAAACGATTACAAAACAGATCCAGACGTGCGGCTCTGTATAAGAATGTGTTCAGCTCTGGCTTACCTCCCTGTGGCTGACGTCGATGATGGATAGATATGTGTGATGGAAGATGCGCCAAACCACGACATATTGAGAACATTTTGGGATTATTTCGTTGAACAGTGGATGAACAACTCTGTTTTCGACATTTCCATGTGTAACTGCTCCCAACAGCAGCACAGCACTAACAGTGCTTTTGAGGAGAATGGCGTACGTTCAGAAATGAGAATGAAAATAGTAAAATGTTGGTTCAACTACAAGAGAAACGACACATTCTACATTTCTACATTGACAAGGGATTGCAGTCTGCTCCTATACTGATAAAGCATCTAAAAAATGCGTCATTGACAAAGGATAAATACATCCAGCTTTTAAACACCCAGCTTCCATGATGCCAGTGTGAAGGAAAACTAATAAAGGTTTTAAAAAACACACAAGCTTCTATGATGCTGCCAGTACTAAGCCTGGATAAAGTGTGACGGGAAGCTATTTACACTTTGTGTCGCAGATGACGGTGTCGCAATTGTCATGGAATATATTTTCCATACAGTGTCGCATATGACGGCAGAAATGCTAGTATCGCATACGACGGTGTCGCAAAAGTCGTGGATTCAGATTTACTCACGTTTCTTTCCTTTGCCTGAAGAGGCGAAAAGAACAATTGTTACAGCATTTCAAATCACAATCACTAACACACAACTTCACATATATTAACGTTGGACAAAACAAATGAAAATACAAGAACGTTTCTGCAAGTAATCAATATTTCAGTGTATCGCCAAAAAGAAACGAAGGCAATGCAAGCCAATAACACTTTTCTGGCATTCCTTTTTCCGTTACCACGTTCCTGTTGATTCCCCTAGACTTTTTTTTTGTTTTCCAACACTGCCCGTCGTTAGTTGAAAACATTCAGGCGGGTTGATACACTTCCTTTGCCGTGATGGAAAAGTGACGTCAACACTAACAGATTATGACGCATTTCAAAACATATGTACAAGTTCCAACAACTTCACCAGTCTAAAAATAGTTGTCTTGTGATATTCTGAACATTATTTGAAATAACAAATATTTAAAAATCTTAACATTTTTTAACAAATATAAAACCTTAAACACTCAGGTTCGTTACATTATACATATGATTATTGTTATATTAAACTGAATCCCATTTTATACGCTCGAGGTTGGGAAACTCGAATGAGAACGACGAGAGAAAGTGGTCGCATGGAGACCTCTAGTGAGCACTTCTGCAACTAGTGTCAGTGGTAACGAATTAAATCACCATTAGAGGCGCAACCTCGAATTTTTGTCTGGGGGGGCAAATACTGGATAAACATACCAATAATAATAATTTTAATAATTATTATTTTAATAATCATAATGTTAATAATAATAATGTTATTATAAAATTATTATTATTGTTATTATTGATTTGCTTTATTTTACTTCGCTTCTTGTGCCACTTTTGGCTAATTTGCGAAGGTGGGGATGAGTGATGGAATGATGAAAATGATGAATGGATATTCGCAAGCATCCATGCCTAAGCCGGGATTCGAACCCAGGACCAACATTATTATTACTATTAGTAGTGGTAGTACAAAATACGTTATTACCCTCGTAAATTACGCAAAAAGGGGGTAAAAGTTTGTGCTAAAGCATTTGTGTTCGAACAAACGATTTGAATTTCTTTAACACGTTCAATTTCACATTAATAAGACAAGCACTTAACCAATCCATCCATCTAACAATATACCAATAGCAAAAATTACATAAATTGTTTCTCAAATGTGCACGCTCCTTTTCCTCGAAACAATTGTTCATGCATTTAAAACGAAATAAATTGAGACAAGTTTTATTTCTCTGTCTGGGGATTTACGTTGCATTGCAGCGAACAAACACGAATTGCGAGGGAAGCGAGCAAGAGAATTTTTGAATTCAATTTTTTCCTGGCTGAAATCAATATTAATTTGATAGGGGCGCAAAAAATTTCACGGAACGCCATGTCATTATATCGTTTAGAACTTTTGTGCCTCCCCGATGGTGTACTTGTAACATCGTCGCCTTGTGATCAAGGGGTCTCGGTTTCGATACCCGGTCGAGGCACATAGTGGTTCGGAACCCACTGTAAGCTATAGGCCCAGTCTCAATTAGCCTCTCTGTGCACAAATCAATCAATCAATTTTACAACTTTTTTTCATTTAGATCGTTCGACGCCGTCTCCTAGTTAGGTTCTGAACTTAATAAGGCTAAGAAAGGCAGGTATTGCGAGCGAAGCGAAAAGTATTTTTATTTGCATAAAATTTGAAGTTCTGGGCGGTAATTGCCCCCTGCAGGTACACTTCGCCGTCAATGTTTGCCCCCCTAGAACTTATTTCCGACTAAGGTTGGGGGAGGCAATGCCCCCCCACTGCCCCCCTGTGGTTACCTGCTACCCATACAGAACACAAATATCCACTAAACATCTAATGGATATTCAGGATATTCGTGTCGAAGTAGTGTATATTCTTGGATATCATATACATTGGATACATTGATATCCATGTAGGATTCGCGTATTCGTGAGTATAGTTTCACGAATGTGAATTTAAGCAAGATGTATCCTTGTACAGAGTGAGAATGAGGAAAACCTTCATTGGATTTGAGAAGAGGTTTTCTTCCGTAGTTGGCTACAATGACGATGAAGAAGAAATCACAACAAGCGCTTTCAGGTCTAGGACTAGAACCGGAGCGGACATGGAAGAGAGAGAGAGAGAGAGAGAGAGAAACTTAAGTCAATATTTGATTCGTTACAACTTGACTCGACGTGAGGAGATGACGTATCCTTTCCGTGCTGATTATTTTGCCCAGAGAAGCCGTAACAGAAACACTCTTGTAGCGGACTCTGAAAATTGAGTTTGTTAAGTTTAAAGTATCGAAGAAACGGAAACTAAATTTATTTCCGTATCAAGAGACTTTCCCTGTAGAGGGAGAACCATGACAGTTTTTTGTTTGCCAACACTGAGCAAATATTTCGATGTATCGATTGACGCAACTTCCGGTTCATTTTTTTAAAAAAAAGCCAAGTAAATGCATTGAAAATCTTCGGGCGATTACTGTAATGAATATAAATATTCCAAAAAAAATACGAGGGGTGATCAATTTGTTATTAGCTACATTGGCGAAACATTTTTGTTGCAGCAAATTGTACAGTCAAATTAGGCATATTGTGGGTCAACCTACACATTCAAAAAGATGAAACTGAACTTGCTTGAGTATGTAGTACTACTTGAGTTGTATTTGTCTCAAGAAGCACCAAATAATCCCGTTGCGGGTTTCGGAGTAATGACGTCATCAATATGGCCGCCTTCAGAATTTGCAGTGCAATCTTTAAACATGTATAACTTCTCACAGGATAATGATAGAACCTTCATTTTTGCACCAAATGGAATAAGATTAATACTCCAGCAAGTTTCGTTTCATCTTTTTGGAATGTCTAGGTTAAACTATAATTTGACTGAACTAAAAAAATGATTCATGTTAGAAAAATAATTTCTGCAAATCTCTTCCATATAACCTAAAAATGTGCTTCGTATTTGTGAATACAGAGGCGTAACCACGATTTTTTCTCTGGCAGGGGGCTTGCTTAATAATAATAATAGTAGTAGTAGTAGTATCAGAAAACATTAATATTATCCTCGTAAATAACGTAAAAAAGGGATATAAGTCTGTGCTAAAACAATTGTGTTGGAACAAACAATTTGAAATATATTTTTTGAAAAGTTCAATTTTTACATTAATAGTGGAAAACAATTGCACAAACTGTATTTTTGAGAGACAGAAAATGCATTCCGAATATACCTAATTCTTGTTTTGCATATAACATGTAGCTATAACTTTCATATACAACATACGTTTTTCACATGTGCAACATGGATCGACGTAAAATAAGAAAATACATATGCAACATGCTAACACTAAGTTGTGTACGTATGCAAAGTTTCTTCAATAAATATATCGGCAACATATATAATTTAAATACATTACATAACACTGGGGAACAGCGAAATTGCGGCACAGTGTTTGAGAGCTAATTTAGGGCGATTTCATGCTGCTGAATAATGATATAATAATATATTTCCTGAATTGGCTCTAATTTATGAAATAAATGCAACTAAATCAAAATGGCTTAAACATAAGACATACATATAAATGAACTTCCAACAACAATTTAATATTTCTTTGTGTGATTACAATAATTATTATAAAAATACATTTATATAGGCCTATAATCATAATAATTAAGAAAATATGTACACAATGAAGTAACAAACTATGTGAAACGTTTTCTATATGATTTCCTGCTGTATTGCCTTTTAGGACAATCCCTCTGTAAGCTCCAACAGTAGTCGGCCATCATGTGGCGATCCCACCGTCCCTGGTACCTTTCTTCCATTATCCTTATATCCTGATGGAACCTTTCTCCCTGTTCTTCACTAAAATCACCAAGGTTCTCAGGGAATCTGTCAATGTAGCTATGTAGAAAATGTATCTTCACACTCATATTAGCTCCCAATTTCTAAAAAAAATTCAACATATTTCCAACTATATCGCGGTAGTTTTCTGCTCTGTGATTCCCCCAAACGTTTTTGACGACGGACACAACGCTCAGCCAGGCCTCAGATTCGCAAGACATGTAAGTTGTAAAATTGGCATCATTTATAAGTGTACGAATTTGTGGTCCGTCAAAGATTCCTGCCTTCAATTTTTCTATACTTAGTCCTGGAAAAGTGTGGCATATATATTTGAAACAATCAACACTTGTATCTAAGGCCTTGACAAACTGTTTTATCAACCCAAGTTTAATGTGCAGTGGCGGAAGGATGATTTTGTCCCTATCTATCAGCGGTTCATGAATGATATAAGCTTTTCCCACTGTAATATTTTCCCTTGGGGGCCAAACTTTTATCGTCCAATGCTTTTCTCTAGCACGACTATCCCACAAACATAGGAGATATATTGCCTAGCAATGCTTCATAAGTTGCCTAGCAACAATTTAAAAATATATTAATAAGTTTCTTAATGGGAATTTCAGCCCATTATCAAATTTTGATATTACCGAGAAAAGCGTGGAGTAATTTTACCTCCTACATTTTCCATGGTGTGTTTATTTTTTAAACTGGAGTCAATTCAACTGAACCAATCATACAATTGGCAATCACAGCTGTTTTGTGTGCTGAAACTGTTATTAAACTTTATGCCACAAAATAAAATCTTTTTTTTTTGTTCCCCAGTGTAATCAATTCGTGCACATTATAATAAACCACCAGCAAAAATTATGTAAATTGCCTCTCAAATGTGAACACTACTTTTCCTCCAAACAATTGTTCACGCATTTAAGACAAAATCAATTAAGGGAAGTCTCACTTTTCTCTCTAATTTACAATGCATTGCAGAAAACAACTATGTGCTGCTAGCGAAGCGAGGAAGAAAATCTTACGAAATTTTTTTTTATTTGCAGAAAAGTTTGAAACCGAAAGTGGCAATTGTCGCTCCGTGCCTCCTGCAGGTACCCTTGGCCGTCAATGTTTGTCCCCCTTGCCCCCTAGAATTGATTTCCGTTAACGATTGGGGGGGGGGGGGCAATGCCTCCCTGCGGTTGAGCTATTGGTTAAATATTCACCAGCACTCACGTTTCAGAGGAAAGGGTTAATTCGCCTTGGCTAGAAATTTCTTGTATCATACTACAGAGCATTCCCTGACATTCGCTACGAGACTCGGCGGCAAGCGGCCCGGCGTCAGCGCTTGTCTTTCCCGGTGAACGGGGTCCGCGACAGTCGCACGCTACAGTCTGTTTTTTTTTGCTCTCCCTGCCTTCGCTCTCTTTCCCTTTCTGTTGGCGTTGCACCTGACGCCAGTATAATCCTCCCTCGGAAGTTGTGTTGTTGTGTTGTGTCGTGTCCGTGTGTTGAAAATTGTGGCTTAATATGGCACCACAAAAGTTTACATTACAACAAAGGATTTATCTTGTCGAGTGTTACTTCGGAAAGAGAAATTGTGGAGAAGTCCGACGACGTTTTGCAACGAAATTTTCTGGTGTTCACGTTCCACATAGGACCACTATATTAATTTTAATAGCAGACTCTAACGACTGTCGTGGACCCGTTCACCGAAAGAGACAAGCGCTGATGCCGGGCCGTTTGCCACAGAGTCTCGTAGCGAATGTCAGGGAATGCTCTGTAGTTGTATCTTTATACGAAATAATATAACATTTGAGTAATACCCTCCACCGTTTTTAGATATCAAACAATATTCTTGACCTGTAATTATTCTGACTATGCTTTGGTGAATTTCCGCTATAGATATACTATAATCTTAAGTTTATCTTGAACAATTTGCAGGAAGAGGTTATCCTCTTCACAAAACACACAATGCGTGTTTTGACCACTTCAGATAATGTGTTGTGTTTGGGGTTAAATTTGGACTCTACTGGAAGTGATAAGTTTTCAATGTATATATCCACTATCTCTGATGGGTAAACTGTTAAGATTTGCTGTTCACTGTAGTGAAGTTGCTGTACCCTTAAAGTTCCAGTAAAAATTTGGAAATTAATTTTTAAGTGGAAGTAGAGCTACAACAGAGACAAAATAGAGGAAGGTATGGTTAAAATATTGTCTACTTTGCATTGAAATTAAGTTTAAAATTGAAGTACTGCTCTATCAGAAGAGAATACCCCATCTGTCATCCAAAATTGAAACCTAAGCCAGCGCATGAAGGATGGGCGATGCAATCGGCTGCTTGCCTTGTAATCCTGCCCCTGCGTTGTCAAAATATGCCGCGTACTTCGTTGTGTGAAGTGGGAGAACAGTACAAAGCTAAGGCAAAGATGTTGTCGAAATTTTTAAACAGCTAAGCACAAGCAAAAGGGGCGCCGGCAGGATTGGGGGGGGGGCAGCAGAGCTCAAAGGGAGTGAAGTGTGTGGGATGCTATACCCCTAGTTAAGAAAATTCTCATAAAGCATCCATCACTAGGATATTTTGAATATGGAACTTCGCAAGGCATCCTTCGTCTCGCCAACAGATAAGTATTTCCACTTCGAGCCAGTTTCAGTTACTGAGTGGTTAGCATAGTGCGCTACGATGCCAGGAGTTCCGGGTTCGTGTCCCGGCCTGGGCGTGTATGTTCTTTGTATGTGTCCCTTCATCAAGTTCATCATATCATCACTCATCCTCATCATCACGATTAGCCAAAAGTGGCAGGAAAGCGAAATTAAATTAACCAAATCAATCGGTCAATTAATTTTCAGTTCGAGCACTGGGAGTGGCACAGTAAGATTTAATATCTTATATCATTATTACTTTTATCATTTCACAAATCACAAGATTGAAACTGAGTTGAAAGTACCTTGGCGTTTTTGCCCAGTTTAGACTTGAGCGCACTGTTTAAATAGAAACTGTATTCGACTTGCTTCCTTTCCTTTGTCTTTTTGTACTTTCCGACGGTGCATAGCTATCAAACAAAGACCACTTATTCTGCTGTCTTTCATGGCAACTCTCATTCATGTTTTACGTTACAATTTCAACACTCGAATTCTATGTTATGTCGGTGTTATATCGTCACGATATTTGGCGATATATATCGCGGAGACGATATATCGCCGATATCACGATACGGAAAAGATATCGTATTGTACGTCTCTGACGATATTTTCTTGACGATAGATCACGATATCGTTTCCGATATCGCCCATCCCTATTGAACCCATCCCTTTCATATGTACGCGGAATGGTTAGCACAACGCGCTTCGACGCCAAGCATCCCGGGTTCAAATCCTGTCCTGGACATAGGCACTCTTTGCAAGTGTCCCTTCATCAATTTCATCATATCACCTCACCGCTCATCCTCATCTTCGCGATTAGCTAAAAGTGGCAGAAGAATGTACAATAAACCAAGTCCATCAATCAATCATCATCCAAACTATCTCACCTGTATGTGATCTATCCATCTCTCTCTCTGCGTGTGTGTGTGTACCAACACTCCTGCAATTTAAATGGGATTGCATTAATTGTTAGTGCTTTATTATTAGCATTCTTATTAAAGAGCATATCAGGTGTTTCAATCACCACCTACACGTCCTTTCTCCGTCAAATAACATGCGAACATTTGCTTCAAAGGACAGAGAAGAAACCTTGAAAAAAATCCTATTAGGAATAATGCTTCTGAACACAAAATATGTTCTATTCTCTTTTATGAAACAGGGTTCTGGTTTCATAGTTAAAAGGATAACAGCAATAATACTACAGAGTGTCCGAAAAGTCACGCAACCCGGTGTTTACGACCGTATAACGGAATAGCGAAACGGAATGAGAAGAAATGCTTTCTACCAAGAGAATGCCCTGTATATTGGGAAAATTTAGAGAGACAAACATATGTAAGAACATGAATGTTTTAATAACAAATAAGCAAAGTGTTGCCAAAGGCGGAAAAAATATATTTGCAAATCGTGTGTATTGATGCACAGAACTCACTGAGGTAAATTATTGCAACATTTCACAATACCAACGAACAATTTGGATGGCCATCTATTGAATTTGACAGAAAAAGAACTTTGACGAAATTTCAAAAACATTGCAGAAGGGAATAAATGGGCTGTTCCAAAAATCGATGTTTTCACAATATTACGAGGGACACTGGCAACACTGTTGGTGTCACGTGTCACTAACAGACGTGTTTCACCTCAGGCTATCACACTAAGGCACTTTTAACGACAAAGGAGAAAGTTGGTTATTCTCGAACATATGCAATAAATTACATACAACTTGCAACCCTGAAATGTGGGTATCCCTAAATGCTTCTCTTACGCAAGAATATGACGATGTTCGGATATATTCTTCAACATTAAACACTCTTTCCTGTGTAGAATATGGCATTTTAAACACACACACACGACGTCAGCATAAGTAGACACAATCTGGAATGCCGTTCGCGGCAAACAGCAACCACCTAAGGCACAGAAAACATAACAATTGATACGTTCTTCTGTACCCACATTTCAGGGTTGCAAGGTATGTAATTTATTGCATATGTTCGAGAATAACCAACTTTCTCCTTTGTCGTTAAAAGTGCCTTAGTGTGATAGCCTGAGGTGAAACACGTCTGTTAGTGACACGTGACACCAACAGTGTTGCCAGTGTCCCTCGTAATATTGTAAAAACATCGATTTTTGGAACAGCCCATTTATTCCCTTCTGCAATGTTTTTGAAATTTCGTCAAAGTTCTTTTTCTGTCAAATTCATTAGATGGCCATCCAAATTGTTCCTTGGTATTGTGAAATGTTTCAATAATTTACCTCAGTGAGTTCTGTGCATCAATACACACGATTTGCAAATATTTTTTTTCCGCCATTGGCAACACTTTGCTTATTTGTTATTAAAACATACATGTTCTTACAGATGTTTGTCTCTCTAAATTTTCCCAATATACAGGGCATTCTCTTGGCAGAAGGCGTTTCTTCTAATTCCGTTTCGCTATTCCGTTATACGGTCGTAAACACCGGGTTGCGTGACTTTTCGGACACTCTGTAGCAACCCATGTTGAAACAATGCATGTAACACAAAAGAAAGAAACTGCATGTTCGCGTTTCCGTAAACATATGAATTATGTTTGTGTGGTAGGAACAATATATCTGGTGGGAATCGCATTACTACGTTTCTTGTTTTAAAAATAACCTACTCTGAAAAAAAGAAGAAAAAAGAAATACCAACGTTCCCACAAGCTTAAGGAAGGAATACCTAACTTGTTTCACTCCAGCACAAAGTAGACACTCGATTATATTAATTTCAAATACAGTTTTGCTTCTTGAAGTCTTGGCAGAATTCCTATGTCGTTTCATTTTTTGAGAATTTCATTTAGTTTATTTTAGCACGAAGGAAGTTGATAATAAATATAAGTATTTTGTAATGTGTTTCAGTTAATGTTTTGTCAGCCACACCTAATCTAAATTTATGGTATTTCTTTGTTTAGAACGCCCGCCATCTCGCGGGTACGGATTCATAGTAGTAAAAATGTGCTAAATATGTAAATACATATTTAGTTATTTTCACCAAAATATGGATTTAAATATGGACTTAAAATTGCAAAAAATTACCTTTTAAATAATATGACACTACACGAACTAATAAATTATAGCAGACTTACATTGACATTAATTGTAAAACAACACAAATCGTGTTTTCGTTTTCTGTTTCCGAAACAATGAATAACAAAATGTTGGTGTAAGTGTACGAACGTGAATTTCCTTCTGTTATCTCTTAAGATGGATTTATACTGATTAAAAGTGCGTTCAATGTCGCAAGAAATAATAGGAGTGTATTACAAAGTTGTCGGTTATTCGCAAGAAATTCTCCCAACTCATTCGGTCACATGGGAATATGTAGGGGAAGGTGGGGTAAGATCGGGTAGTGGGGTGAAACCGGATACCTTGGTTCTGGCGTCATTAGTTCTCCTCTCTAGCGGATAGATTGTGAACTACACTCCACTAGTCAAGAAGAAGCAGCGGCCATATTGGCGTGTTGGTGCTGTTGAATTCACGGCGTCTGTGTAGGTGAGTTCGTTTTACGATGTCATCTCTCTAATGTTCTTTTGTTTTTAAACCATCCTTATTTCATAGTCATTACAGTTATGAAACGCTCTTTAGTCCAGCTCATTATATGTTTACTAAGGATTTATACTCTAACGAACAATACGGATATAGTCCAATAGTAGCGTGGTTCTGTTTCGTTTTTATAACCTCTGCACTCGGGGTAAGACCGGGTACGCCGAGCAGGGCAAGACCGGACACTACCCATCATTGCCCCATCATTTAAGATATATTTATTGTAATGATGTATTTTCTAACCCAGAACAAGGAGAAGGGTGGATCCAATGTGGAAAGTGTCTTGGCTGGGCCCACGAAAGCTGCAGTGGAGCGGAGGAAGAAGACAACGACTTCACTTGTGATTTCTGTAACTAATATTCTTGAATTGTTCAGCTAAGGCATGAACCAACTTGTCATAGGTATAAAATAAAAATTTCTGCTACTTTTCCACTGAAAATCTCGTTTTTCTATTTTCACATAAAGTTAAAATATGCACCCGGTCTTACCCCACTAGTGGGGTAAGACCGGGTAATTTGACTTTTTTCAGAAAACAATAATTATTGTTTATAATTATAATTGATAAAGAAAAGGTAGTGCAACTATGACTTTTCAGGAATGATATATAGTGTACTCAGTTAAACAATGCATATTTTACTTAAATCTGACAAACTCTAGGTCGAATAGTTTATCTCCAGGAGGCCTTCGAGTGTTAACTACCCTAGCCAACCCCACTTTCCCCTAGTTATTGGGCAAATCTGGAATATAATGTTGAGAAATCTTCTGAAATGTGGACATAACATGTAAAAATAACCAAGATATGAGCCAAAACCTAATATATGTAAAAATATGGATTAATGAAAACTGAAGTTTTCGATCCTACATGCCACGACGAGCAAAGATAATACAAGATATAACTGATTTCAGCCTCATATATAAATATGTACGAGGCGTGTCCGTAAAGATAGATTACAGCCCGCATAGGCCGAAAGGTGATGTTTTAGTACGTACGTTGGCAACACTGGCATCGACCTTCATCCTTCCTCTTCGTCATTGTTACCTGGAGTCTAGTTGGAGTAACACGTACTGACAGTGGCTGCGCCGGTTCAGAATCCCGCCAATGTGAAGTGCGCTCCGTTATAGTTTTTCTCCACGCAAAAGGCAAGTGCCCAGCGGATATCCACAAAGCAATTGTTCCCATGTATGGAAACATTATGAGTCGCCAATATTTAACGAAGTGGTGCCGTGAATTCGCTGCAGGCAGGACCAACGTTCATGATAAACACAAGAGCGGTAGGCTGTCTGTGATCACTAGACCTTGGATTTTTAGGTTCTAAAAAGTATGCTTTTAGGTTACTAAAATAGGTTCTAAAAATCCCAAAATAGGTTCTAAAAATCCTAAAATAGGTTCTAAAAATCCCAAAATAGGTTCTAAAAATCCCAAAATAGGTTCTAAAAATCCTAAGATAGGTTCTAAAAATCTTAAATTAGGTGCGTAAAATCCTGCAGTAGGTTCCAAAAGAAACTTAAAATGCTTCAAAATTCCTGAAAAATACTGATTTGGTACATCTTCAAAAACACAATATCAAAAGAACCGTAAGAAATTTTAATAGCTATATGTAAGAACCAAATATTAATTTTCTAACCAAATTTTCATTTGCATGCATCATTTTCAAAATTATCCATAAATTATTGTAACCCTATTTTTGTGTTAGCAAAAGTTACTTGTTGATCTGAAGAATGAATTAAGTATATATGATTTGCTGCACAATACCAGGTTGGCTAGTCACTGGGAATTCCTTGAATTCCGGGAATTGTCCGTGCATAATTGGCTCCGGGAATTCTGCATGAATTTTTCTACATTTACGTGAAAAATTGAAACTTTTATTAATCCAAATCTCATTGAATTTATACATATTTATAAATGCCCTGACGCTTTTCACAGTGTAGCTTTTATTCTTATCGAAGAAGGAAGGGAAATGAAAGCTGCCTGGAGAATAAAGGGAGCGAAATTGACAGAAAATGTGTCAAACCTAAAACAATTTTTAAAAAACTAAACAATGGTTTGATTTAGGCGCACAAACCGAAAATAGGTTCTAACAAGCAAAATAGGTTATTTTAGGCGCTACAAAGCTTTGTTAGTTGTTGCCTTTTTTAATGAAACGCTGACGTAACTTATTTCTTATTTACCTGCAAAGGAAAACATAGGTTAAAAACCTAAAATCCGATGTCTAGTCATCACGGATGAACTTCTGTATTGCATTGAGGAAACAATTCGTGCAAATAGGCGTCTCACAGTAAGACAATTGCACGAAATCATTCTGGAAGTGTCTTAAGACAACGCTTCATGAAGCTCTGACTCTAACATTAGGGCACAGGAAATTGTGTGCGCGCTGGGTACCCAACATGCTAACGGACGAACTCAAAACTAAACGTAGTTGAAATGTGGTTCCAGCAGCAGGCGGCATAATTCTATGACCGTGGAATACAGAAGCTACTTAGACTTAACAAGTGTTTGGACAATGCCGGAAATTATGTGGAAAAATAACTCATGTTACACTAAATAATCTGTAGTGGACGTGTTGTCAAATACATTTTGTAAAAAGACCTTTCTTTCTGGACACACCTCGTATTTGTATATAAATCCGTTCCCTGTTCATAAGTATACATTTCTTGTAAATTGCATTTTACGTCATTTCCTTCAGTCACTGGTCTTTATTCTCCGCTTTTTTTTTCTTACAAGGAGATAAGATATCTTTCGTTGTCCTCGCGGAACTTTCAATAATAACTATTTTTGAGAGGGAAACGACAAGAATTCAAGTAACAGTAGGTATAAATTTATGATCTTGAGCGTGACGTGTCAGACGCTGTGGCCTTAAATTATTGTCCAATTATACGTACCTTGTAGAGCACAGCGAGTCTGAGTATTCTTGCCGAAAACAAGAGAAGTTTCAAGGTAGGAAGTTTGAGACATCAAGTAATCAAAGTTAAACGGATGTCATTGAACTACATTTTTTAATGTGCCGGCCCCCGTGGCGGAGTGGTTAGCACATCGCGCTACGACGCCAGAGGTCCCGGGTTCGAATCCTGGCCTGGGCATGCATGTTTGTGAGTGCCATTCATCAATTGCATCATATCATCACTCATCCCTGTCTTCGCAAATTAGCCAAACGTGGCAGAGAAGCGAAGCAAAATAAATTGAGTTCGTGTTTTAAGTCCACTTTATGCACAGTAAGGCTAATCGGGACTGGACCTACAGTTTAAAGTAGGATCTGAATCACTATGTGCCTGTACCGGGTATCGAACCTTGTTTACAGGGCGACGACGCTACCACTGCGCCATCGGGGAGGCCAATCAATCAATGAATACAGTAAAACCTCGCCAATCCGGACTTTGATAAGCCGGACTTCGCTTAATCCGGACATGCAAAATGCAGAAAAAAGCAGAATGCAAGGTTTTAAATGTGAGTAGAAGTCAACAAGAGAACTTCCAAAAGGAAAGGCAGTCAACCACTGATGAAATTCTGTTTCCCGCAGACTTTGTACTGTACTGTATAGTGTATTTAGGCCGATGCCTTTTAAATACCCCATAATAAATGTGTTTTGTTGCTATAAACGGAGTTTTAATGCACTTTCTACTGTTATTTCAGTTAATCCGGACAACTTATCCCCCCCGATTAGTCCGGATTAATGAGGTTTGCCTGTACTTCTCTTTTTAAAATAAAACATGTACGTAGTATCAATCAGATATTTTAACATGTGTTTTTCATGCAACCGCAAGAAACTGCCAATTTCTTTCTTGATCCATTATTAAACTAAATTAATTTTTGTTCCCGCTACACAGGGAGCAATGTTTAATTAAACCCTACGGGTGGAGCTTCGACAAAGATCTCCCCTCCCGGAAGGTTTAACGAGTTGCATGTCAGCCGCATCGTTAATCTCTTGCATCAAAAATACCAAAGTTGTAACTGGTTATCAATAGCGTCATTGGGGCTGATTTAGCCCATTTTCACATTCACGGGATCCCTTCTCTTTCAGAAAAATATATTTATGGGTTCTATTTAATTTCCGGTCTGTTCGAATGTCTCGTGGGTCTTGTAAGCCTTACAGGGATTGTTAATTATCGGTTCATTTAAGCCATTAACACGCATAAAGCAACGAAAAATTAATTACAACTTTTGTGGCAAATTCGTCGCGCCATTAAATTTTTCATCTGAAAATAGAATGTTTTTTCATTATCTCTTTTTGTCTATGGTGCCTTGAATGTTATGATATTTCATGGAAATGTCAACTTTATGCGTCTATTGGCTAATCGTGAAGATGGAAATTAGTTATGAAATTGATGAAAGAGACAATTACCAAGAACACGCATGCACTGGCCGGAATTTGAACCCTGGATCCCTGGTGTCATAGCGCGCTGTACTAACCACTCTGTCACAAGGTTGGCTCATGATCATTCTGCCTGTCATGCTTTGAATTATATATAATTTTATGCACAATTTGGTTCAAGTCCACTTTATGTACAGAAAGGCTAAGCCCGACTCGAACCACTATATACCACCACCGAGTATCGAACCAGGGACCTCTTAATTACAATGCGACGACGCTACCACTGCGCCATCGGGGAGGCTTATAATCAATCACTATGCTGTCCGGGAAGACCATCTCAAATTTGAAAGACCTCCCCGATAGCTTAGTGGTAACGTCGTCGCCTTGTATTCAAGGGGTGCCAGTTTCGATACCCAGTGGAGGCACACGACATGGTGGTTCGGTTCAGGATATAAACTGTAGGTCCAGTCCCGATTAGTCTTTCTGCCAAGAAAGTGGACTAAAATATCAAATCAAATTTGAAAGAAGGTTAGAGGAACAATACACTTTTTTTCAATGACAGAAAATGGAGGAGGGATACAAGGAAATAATGAATATAATGGGAAAAAAAAATATTGTGGGTTGGAGAATTCTTAACTTACTAAATCGCTTTGAGTGGTTAGGATTAGACACATCTATCAGCTGGTGCGAATTCCGCATTCTAATCGCTGTCCTAAGACACCTAGATTTAGGGCTAGTTCTGTCTGCCACGTGCTGGAGCATTCCGACTGAGAGGATAATCCCAGAGATGATCTGTTTCCCGGATCCCCACCGTCGGGAACACAAAGTGGCGTAATCCCCCGTACGTGGTTATACATAAGTGGGCCCCGCAGTATGCGGTCTCATGGAGCAGGGAGCAAGGGCGGTTCTGCCCCTTCTCCGCGTCCCTCAACGCCCACCAGCGTTAGTGTTGCTAACGAGCGGAATTTGCTCTCAATTCATGGGAATTCTGCCACGTTTTATCCCTAAGAGGGAAATTTTGGAGAAAATCCCTCTAGTGGAGGGAAATATTGTTGAAAATCCCTCTAATTGAGGGAAATATTGTGAAAAATCCCTCTACTTTTCTGCCTCGTGATGTGCTTTTGCTTGATTGATTGAGTTGCTATATTTTTCTCCTCATTTCTGCCACTCTTGGCTAATCGCGAACATATGGATGATGTACTCAAAGAGCACCTATGCACAAATTGGGATTCGAACCAATGATGTGCTTTTAAGTTTTTCGTTGATCAAGACAACTTTACGCACACTCTCCCTTCCCCCTCTCTCTTCCTCCCTGTTTCTGTTTCATGCTTTCTCTTTTTACTGAGAGCCTCCTCTAGAAACTTATAATCAAGCGGTCCCGGGTTCGATGCCAAGTGAAGGTAAGGCCCTTAGTGCAATGCGCCTGCCAACCGCATCCTAGACATGCTCAATGGGTTTTAGTCCGGTGAGCACGTTGGCCACTCCATATGCTCGACTACCTCGTCCTGTTGCCCAACAACAGAGCTCTGTCAGGACGGGCATTATCGCCCATGAAAAGTAACCGATTACCAATTGCACCTGCGTACAGCATAGAAAGAGATCTGAAGATCTCGTCGCTGTATCTAAGGGTCATCAAACAGCCATTCCAGATGACGTGCATATTTCTATGGGTCTGGGGTTCGCCCAGCCTATAATACATGGGTACCTGGGGTAACCCTGGTGGATAAAGGCCGCTGGAGCATGCTGCTGATCACATCACCTCCACATAGGACTGTGCTGTGAAAGACTGCCCCCACATGAACTCATATGCTTGCTTGATATTAGGTTTGCTTCGTTTCTCGGCCACATTTGACTAATCGCGTAGATGAGTGACGATATGATGAAATCAATGGCTGCGATTAGGGGGCGTAGGGGCAACCGCCCCCCATTTTTACCACTTTTTCTCCTCCGCACTATGGCTTCTTAATGCTACCGGGATTCGAACCCAAGACCCTTGAAGTCTAACGTCTCCACCACTTACATCGGCTACGAGCCCAAGCCCCTTCTGCGGCAGGTGAAAATGTGCAAAGGGCACTTAAAAAATTCAACAATTCGTCGTTGGTCTTTACTATTAAACATCTACAATGCTATGGATATCTCGAAAGAGCCCTTTATTTTACAGTTATGACCGTACGTAAAGAAAAAAAGCAAATATTCAATATTTACGGAAGGGATGAATTTTACCACAGGGAGGGAAATTTTGTGTGGCAACACTGGCATGCATTCCTATGCGTGAACACGTCGTTTGGAGACGCTACATATTTTGCGGGCGTTTCACCATCATCAGCCACTACGTCCAGTCCTGCGTTGCTAATTTCATCGTAGATTCGTCAGGAATACGTTGTGGATATTCCTGGCCGGAATACCCAATCAGACATCGCGGAATGTAATGGGAACCGTCCGTAATTTGATCACCTCGGCGAAAGTTTCTAATGACGGCGGTTGAGCGTTTACAATCAGCAAAACTATCACGCCTCTGGTTTTGCTTATTTATTTTCTGTGCTAATTGCTTGCAAATGTTAAGTTCATAATCATGAATTATTATTCCAGTGTGTCATTTACAGCTAATTTGTTGCATAAAGTTTGCTGTGTGGATGTTTATAAGTGGTATGTACTATCGTAATTGCCACGTACTTGTATCTTACGCTGCACCATAGGTTTTTCTTATGCTAGTCGCTGCGATGGCGATGGACGTTGAAATATAGTGTGTTTCAAAAGTCTAGCAACCCAAATATTGAAAATTTATATCATGAAAACCGTAAGAGATTATTTTCTGCATTATAAAGCCTCATCCATTGAGATATTTTTCAATGCTTAACATTATCACTTTACCCCACACAGAAAATTATATAAATTAATAACAGGCGGAAGTCAGCGTTAAAAATGTTCTTTTCAGTGAGAAAGAGATATAAGAAATTATCAAAGGGCCATAACTAGACGTCTGATGACTGATGGCATGTCAGTCTGTCATTTGCGACCAATATTTATCATGTGCAGCACTTGATGGATTTATCACTGTCGATTTTATGGGTTGAGTGAAAAAGTGCCATTTTTGGGACATTTCTCCGTAGTTGGCAACACTAGCAGGTCGAAATTTTGTCAACAGACGCACGCAACATGTGATTAAATATTGGCTATACATTTACGTGAAAAATCAGAAATCATGATTTTGTACCGAAATTGTACTCTTGAGAGAATAGTTTGCTGCTCGTGCTACCCTGAATTCTCTTCGCTTCGCATTTATGAATCACCTTTACCATTTTGTACCAAGTTTCGTCAGCTGTGTTAGAATGACAGGGTTGCCAGGTGCAGAGAAATTTACACTTAAAAGTCAAATTTCGGTGCAAAATTGTAAATTTTCTTAGCCCTTTTACTCTCAAAAGTGCATTTCTGGAAATTTTTAACGCTGCCTTTCATATTTTTTCTATATGGACAAAGTAATAATGTTAACCCTTTTCAAAATATCTAAATGGATGAGCCTTTCTAATGCAGAAAACCCGGTGTAAATATCTCTTACGGTTATCATAATATAAATTTTCAAAGTTTCGGTTGCGCGACTTTTGAAACACACTGTACAATGGAAATACAATTGGGAAAAATGCAAATCAAATTCCTGTCACTCTCTCACTGTTTTATTCTTTTTTTCTTTCAACGTCTGTGCTTTTCCATCTTTGTTTTCCAATTATCTCTCGCGTTTTCTTTGTGTGCTTCTCATCTTTTCTCTTCATATTTCTTCCTTTCTGTTTCTCTGTTCTCATTTTCTTTCTTTTTCTGTCTGTCTCACGTTTCTCTCCCTTTCGTTCACGCGAAAGGATATGTTTCCTTTATTTCTCTTTCCCTCTCAGTGATGAATTCGGGAGGGGAGAGGGCGAAATTGGAGATCTCCCCGGAAATTAAAAAGTTCCCGCAGAAAATTTCAATAATCTGGCAGAGAATTTGGACAACAGATAAGAAATTTGCCAACAATGTTCACTTTTGCTTTTTTTCTAAATCACTTTTATTAAACGTGGAACGTACTTTTTCAGGCTTTTTCGTAATAATAAGCACTGTTTCAATCCTCTTTAATCAGTCAAAATAATGAACGAATTTTTCGTTCGTTTTGATAACTGTTAACTAGTAATACGTACATAATAAAATTCCATTTTATTGAAACTCAACAATGGGCACATGTAGAGCGACAGCGCTGGGTGAAATGTAAGCTTCTATTGTTCTAACGAATTTCAACTTCTTGCAGCTATTTCGGCGAGTAAGTCAACAGTTTGGTGTAGTCTTGTGTAGTCTTATTGAAATTTACACTTCATTTAACTATGTATTAGAGATAAGGGACGATTGTAAAATATTTGTGTTGTTTTTATTAGGATTATAATTTGTTGTCTATAGCGGCCACGTTGGAAAGTTGCTGGATTCAACACTGCCCTCTCTATTTCACAATTTAAACAAGTTGTGTCTCCATCCTCCGAGTCCTAACCATGTTATCCTTCACCTTCCAACCCTACCCATTGTTTGATATACACTACTTGTCCCCAGCGTCAGATTGTTTAATTTCATTATTGATTATGTTATTGATGTATGTTTATATATATTTGCTAATTGTATTGTTTTCTTTGTTTTTTTTCCTGCCGTCGGTAATTGGAGGTTTACCTCTGTTGAGGGCTGTAAATAAATAAATAAATATTCATATTCAGAGTTCTGTGGAGTTTTCAATTCGCAATTCACTATATAGCCTGTCCCAGGTATCTCTGGAGCAAGGCCACGCATAGCGTCAGAGAAGGGGAGGAAATCGAGTCGGCAGAGCGAAGCAGTACACGCCGCTACGAAGGCTGGTAACTGCAGTCGGTTTCCCCCTCCACGCAATTCCGTTCCCTCTCACGTGCTCATTGGTGGAGCCGTCTAACGTCAATATTTGCGCAGAGACTTGTTTTCGTTTGCCTACTCCAGAGATAGGTGAGACAGAGTGTAGCCAAGTTCCTATAATATGGCACATCTTGCTTGCAATGTCTGTACTGGGCGTGAACTTGTACCACGATTCTTGAATTCGTTATTTAAAAAAAATCCAGCGGATTCGAGACTACGTCGTATAAAATTCTGAAAAACCCATAGATCGTTTATTCATTCCGGTGTCAATTTTCAAACTTAAAATGGTGCTACTGCAGCTTGACAGATGGTGTAGTGGTAACAACGGAGACATAGGATTCCATTTCAAAACTCAAGTTTAATTCTCGGCCAGCATGTTTGAACATAAAATGCATTTAAAATAAGCTGACGCCCCATGGCAATAGTACACACTTTTTGATGTCTGAAAACATTAGTAGGCCTAATTAGGTGCACACGCTCTTGTAAAAAGTAAACTATGGCAGCTGTATCCCTGCGAATTTATACTTTCTGATCATTGCATAATGTTCAAATAATGATTTCTGAATCTCCCATATAAATGTTAGGGGCCATCTGCTTTAGCCCAGCTCACTGCTTCTCCGGTGACGTCACGCGTTCGTGCAAGATCGGCAATCTCCGGATGGCTTTACCTAATCTCTATGTACCTTGATTTTTTTTTATTTCAGGCATGCTGAATCCAGAACTAAAGTCAGTTTTTCTTCATCACATCAGGTTTCTTTGCAAAATCAAAATGAATATATAAAACTCTGGCGCACATACAGGATTAATACACTCTATTATCACATGTAACGAATGCTTTTTTCTTGTTATTTCTATTCATCTGAACACTCCTATATTACACTGTTATATTTATGAGAAAAATACAGGGTGGCTCAATAAGTCACTTAACACCCTCTGTACAAGGTCACTGCGGCATGGAATTTGAAATTGGCGATGACCAATCTTTATCAGGCCAAGGGGGAACCACATTGACGCCACCCACACGGTCGGCGGCCATCTTGATGTCCGCCATCTTGAATTCAACTTCAGAATTTTAAATGGGAAGGGGGTCGTGCGACATATCAAAATGGGCTAGAATTTCACGAGAAATGCAGTGGTGAAGGTTTTTCGACGTATCTTTAACCAGTAAAAAGTGATGACTGAATTCTTGTACCAATTTGCTCCTTTTCGAGGTGTTAGAAAAATGCCTTAAAATTTGTTTAGCGCATCGGTAAGGCATCGAGATCAAAGTGACGTCTAGGGAGAGACGTTCGCATGCCATTGCACATTATTTTAATCGGATACATCCACGAAGAGCTGCTCATTATGAATGGTTGTCGCGAACAATTTACAGTGTGACGCTTCCATTGAATTAAAAGTCCTTCACAGTGACGAGGCTAATGTTTATGTTCAGAAGGAAGTTTATAAACAGAATATTCGATGCTTTTTATCTGATAACCCATTTTTGACAGATCAAAGCTGAATGGTTAGTGTTGGTAAGTTAATGGTGTGACGTGCTGTGTGGAACACGATTGGTTAGTCAATTTTCCATCAACGGAACCTTAAATGCTTAGGGCTACTTGGATTTGTTAAATAAACAGGTTTTTTCATCCTTGCTTATGGAAGAAGGTACTTTTTACAGAGATTTTTTTTCAATAGGGAGGAACACCAGAACACTATGGGAACGTTGTGAAGCAGTTTCTGTCCAAAGTTAGTTATCATATGACAAGGGTCGCATATTCTGTTTATGAACTTCCTTCTGAACATAAAATTAGCCTTGTCACTGTGAAGGACTTTTAATTCAATGGAAGCGTCACACTGTAAATTGTTCGCGACAACCATTCATAATGAGCAGCTCTTCGTGGATGTATCCGATTGAAATAATGTGCAATGGCATGCGAACTTCTCTCCCTAGACGTCACTTTGATCTCAATGCATTACCGATGCGCTAAACAAATTTTAAGGCATTTTTCTAACACCTCGAAAAGGAGCAAATTGGTACAAGAATTCAGTCATAACTTTTTACTGGTTAAAGATACGTCGAAAAAACCTTCACCATTGCATTTCTAGTGAAATTCTAGCCCATTTTGATATGTCGCACGACCCCCTTCCCATTTAAAATTCTGAAGTTGAATTCAAGATGGCGGACATCAAGATGGCCGCCGACCGTGTGGGTGGCGTCAATGTGGTTCCCCCTTGGCCTGATAAAGATTGGTCATCGCCAATTTCAAATTCCATGCCGCAGTGGCCTTGTACTGAGGGTGTTAAGTGACTTATTGAGCCACCCTGTATTAAAATAAGTACTGTATTGTGTAAACAGGATTGAAAAAAAAACACTATGTTAAAATCATCTGTAAACGCCACTTTGCACTTATTGTTTTACTGGTACTGGTAACATGTTCTAGAATGGCAAGTCCACAGTTACAATTTTATGATATCTTGACTTATTTCACGAAACTTCTTTGCGTTGCTTTGTTTGAGAGCTGTAGTTGGATTATCTCTCTTCAGTAACCAGCCAGCATGTTCTTGTTCAATTTCCCTTGATATCTGCGTCCCATTTCCCTTAGATCCTGGTGGAATCTTTCTCCTTGCTCTTCGCTCAGCATTCCTAGGTTCTCGGGGAAATAGTCCAGATGTGAATGTAACATGTGCACCTTTAAGCTCATATTGCAGCCCAAATATTGGAAAGAAACAAGAATTTGTTTGTAGTCTGGATCCTATGTGTTGCCATGAAAGTTTTTGACTACATCCCGGAATGCTTTCCATGCCGATCATTCTACTGCGCACATAACATCTTCAAAATTAGCATCGGAAAGAAGTTTTCATATATCTGGACCTGTGAAGATACTCCCTTTGACTTTGGCATTACTGATGCCTGGGAATCAATGACACAGGTACTGAAAGCATTCACCTTCATTGTTTACAGCCTTAATGAATTGCTTCATAAGCCCTAGTTTGATATGAAGCGGAGGTAACAGTATGTTGGACTTGTCAACGAGACTTTTTAGTTTTATGTTTTTTTCGAGCCTACAATCCACTGTCTACATGGCCATTCCTTTTGGGTCCAGTGATGTGACCTTGCTCGACTGCCCCACCCACAAAGAAAGCAGGGGTGCTTTGTGTAACCTGCTTGTAAACCTTACAGAATACCTATCACTTTAAAGTCACCACACACTTGCCACTTGTGTTCCTGGTACTTTATTTTACACATCATCATCTCAAGATTTCCGTATGTTTCTTGCATAATAACTGAATGTGCAACGGGAACTGATGCAAGTTCGTTTTCGTTGTGAAGAAGGATGCACTTCAAACTACGCTTGAAGGCCTCAATGAAAAGTCTCCAGTGGGTAGGATCATACAGTGGTACTCCAAGTACGAGTGCATTAGTGCATGTGCATAAAAAAGGTAATATCAAATTTTAAAGAAATGTGATGTTATGTGGAAAAATTAACGTAGGGTCCTGATTCAGGATGCCAGAGTCATCCTAGAAACAATACTGGATGTCTGCAATGAAACCATCGCAGGTCAGTGGATAATTTTCAGCAAACCTTGGACATAAAATTATAGATGCTTGAGTTTGGACTCCAATTAAAAGTTAACCAGTAAACATACCTAATTGATTGATTTGGTGTTTTAAGTCCACTTTATGCACAGTAAGGCTAATCGGGACTGGACCTACAGTTTAAAGTGTAATGCGAACCACCATGTGCCTCCATCAGGAATTGAACCAGGAACCCCTTGATTACTAGGCGACCTACATACAACAAGATATATCGAAATTAAGCTTATTCAATTCTCTGATTGTCTATGCGAGTATGCCTTCTATTTTTTATCGTCGAGAGAACCAAAAAAAGTGGTTTTTTGTAGTTTTCCAAATGATTGCTCTTTTTGAAATTCTATAAATATAGAAATGCGTCGTCTGATCGTGATGAAATTTTAGTAATGTGGAGGCAAAAAGGTTTTATGCACAATTCTTAATTTTAAGATTTTTGATCCTTACGAAACCGATTCTGTACAGATTTTCATTCAATGGAGTAAATATGTATGAGGATCCTGGCAACACTGCACGCACTGCTTAGCAGTGACAGGCCGCAGTCTCCACGAATCAATGGAGATCGTTGAATGCTGTATGCCGTGAAGCTCAGATGAATGAAGCACACACTGTTAATATTTGAAATATTTGAGTAGAAATGGAGGCAGTGTATGTGTCATTGCCGTAGGGGTCAAGTGCCCCCTTTTACCCTGCTTGCCAACGCCAGGATCCGCTGGCATTTTCGCTCTCTTGAGAGGCTACCGTAACACGTGTTGCAGGCGAGCGAGCAGCATTAACGCGCTGTAAGGAAGAATTAACTGGTGCTGCCCTCCGGCGGCAGTTTTTAAATCTCTCGGCGGAGAAAATTAATTGAATTTAATCCCAAGGAACGAATTTAATACGGAGCCACCTGGGCGGTCATTACGAGGGGAGGGAGTCTAGTGGCTTAATTACCTCGCTTCTGCTAACGACAGGGGCGGAGCGATAGATTTTCTCCCTCGCCCCGAGCGACGACGCGTAGGTAAGAGGGGAGAAAGGGGGTTAATCCCTGCAGTAGCTTAGAGAGCTCAAGCACAGTCATCTCAGAGTGTGAAGAAAATGACCTTTACATTTGAAAATCCACTTCCTGAGCGCATTTTAACGGTTTTTGCATTGCTTTGGGAACTGCGGGATATATCCTTGTTGAAAGCAGTTGTATATATTTTTAATTTTACCGACCTCCATATCTGCCAGTATGACTCGCCTTGAGGGGTATAAGAGGTGACTCTTCCACGTAGTGCATCCAAATGTCAACCTCATTTCCATGTAGTACACAAATGTCAACCTCATTTCCATGTAGTACACAAATGTCAACCTCACTTCCATTTAGTACACAAATGTCAACCTCACTTCCATGTAGTACACAAATGTCAACCTCACTTCCATTTAGTACACAAATGTCAACCTCTCTTCCATCTAGTACACAAATGTCAACCTCACTTCCATCAAGTACACAAATGTCAACCTCACTTCCATGTAGTACACAATTGTTAACCTCACTTCCATATAGTACACAAATGTCAACCTCACTTCCATGTGTTACACAAATGTCAACCTCGCTTCCATGTAGTACACAAATGTCAACCTCACTTCCATGGAGTACACAACTGTCAATCTCCCTTCCATGGAGTACACAAATGTCAACCTCGCTTCCATGTAGTACACAAATGTCAACCTCGCTTCCATGGAGTACACAAATGTAAACCTCACTTCCATGTAGTACACAAATGTCAACCTCGCTTTCATGGAGTACACAAATGTCAACCTCACTTCCATGGATTACACAAATGTCAACCTCGCTTCCATGTAGTACACAAATGTCAACCTCACTTCCATGGATTACACAAATGTCAACCTCGCTTCCATGGAGTACACAAATGTAAACCTCACTTCCATGTAGTACACAAATTCAACCTCGCTTCCATATAGTACACAATTGTGAACCTCGCTTCCATCTAGTACACAAATATCAACCTCACTTCCATGTAGTACACAATTGTCAACCTCACTTCCATGGAGTACATAAATGTGAACCTCACTTCCATGTAGTACACAAATGTCAACCTCACTTCCATGTAGTACACAAATGTCAACCTCACTTCCATGTAGTACACAAATGTCAACCTCACTTCCATGTAGTACACAAATGTCAACCTCACTTCCATGGAGTACACAAATGTCAACCTCACTTCCATGTAGTACACAATTGTGAACCTCGCTTCCATCTAGTACACAAATGTCAACCTCACTTCCATGTAGTACACAAATTCAACCTCGCTTCCATATAGTACACAATTGTGAACCTCGCTTCCATCTAGTACACAAATATCAACCTCACTTCCATGTAGTACACAATTGTCAACCTCACTTCCATGGAGTACATAAATGTGAACCTCACTTCCATGTAGTACACAAATGTCAACCTCACTTCCATGTAGTACACAAATGTCAACCTCACTTTCATGTAGTACACAAATGTCAACCTCACTTTCATGTAGTACAAAAATGTCAACCTCACTTCCATGGAGTACACAAATGTCAACCTCACTTCCATGGAGTACACAAACGTCAACCTCACTTCGCGATTAGCCAAAAGTGGCATAAAAGATAAGTAAAAATAAAGCAAATCACTCCATCAATCCATTTCATCTTCATCGTCGTGATTTGCCCAAGAGGTAGTAAGCAGCAAAATTTAAAAAGAACTTCACACGGCTTATTCTAGAGATAGCGTCGTCGTCTTGGAATCAAATTGTCGTTGTTTCGATACCCACGGGAGGCACATAACGACTTGGATCATACTATAAACTGTAGGTCCAGTCCCAATTAGCGTTTTGTGCATAAAGTGGGCTTAATTAACTTCAAACTATTTGAAATTTATTTCACTTAATGCATTATAGGTTCTGCTGCGCCTACGATACGCCATTGATTCCTATAATTACCAGAATCAACAACACTATACAATTACAAGATGCAAACATTTCAGGAAGGTTAATAGTCTCAAGGTTAACAGCGTAAGGGATGTCGATAACATTTTACGTAATAGAAGCTGTGATGAAATAGAAAATACAAACAACACGAACACACACGTAACCGTCCAGGAAAGGAAAGACGTGTCAATAGACCTCCCACATATTTGAATTGACTCGATTCCGTCTCCAAGAACGACTACCCTGAGGGAAGCGAGTTATTTCCTTTAGTGGCCGGTCTGTAGGCAGAATGTCTGCCGCCTGAAACTGCCAGATAAAGGATTTGAAGGGACCGTTTGACGTTTTTCCTCCTATTGATCAGAGGCTTAGCAGTGAAGAGGGGAAGGTCGAAATATTGTGACAATTCCTTCAACCTGGTCTTGAGGGGACGAGTAACCGTATTAAAGACTGTCCTGACTTGGCTCATCCAGATAGAGGAAGTGATCCCTGTCAAGTATGACGTAAATAAAAGCATTATCTAGGAAGAGAATTTATCCAATCCTTGATTTATATGTCAGAATTGGTCTTCGTGAACGTGTTACAACATAGGATTTCGGGCCGAAAAAAAGGAACAGTGGATATTTGTGATTGACCGCAGTAATATACTAAGTTCATATTTTTTTAAGCTTATCTGTCACTTGCGTCTAATAGCTATGATTGATAATAACATATATGACAAAAATGTTAATAAGTGTATATCAACGCGATTGGCGCGCTACGACGCCAGGGGTCCCGGTTTGACTCCCAATCATGACCATGTGTTTATTTCATCCTATCATCACTCATCCTTGTCATCGCAATTAAGAATAAATTGGCAGCAAAACGACGGTAAATAACATCTTTACAAAAAGTGAATATCAACGATTTGATTAGGACAGATCAATACAGCACACAAATGCCCACGACTTTTAGATATCCAGTTTTAGACAAGATCTAGCTCTGTATTGGATATCCAGAATTGGATGACTTTTAGATATCCAGTTTTAGACAAGATCTAGCTTTGTATTGGATATCCAGAATTGGATGACTTTTAGATATCCAGTTTTAGACAAGATCTAGCTCTATATATTGGATATCCAGAATTGGATGACTTTTAGATATCCAGTTTTAGACAAGATCTAGCTCTATATTCCCAGTCAACACACTAACGTTGCCACAACGTTCTATGAATGTTGTATTTATGATGAATGTTGTATGTAGGGGAACAACGTTGTGATAACGTTGCCACAACGTTGTATTTATGATGAACGTTGTATGTAGGGGAACAACGTTGTGATAACGTTGCATCAACGTTGCAAAAAACATTCCACTGAATACGCTTTAGTTTGGATGATCACCACCATGAGCGCCACAAGCGTCAGATCGGAGTGTTTTGTTTAATCTGAATTTGTGTGTGCACTGACCACCAAACCTTATATTTCCTACAGCGTACACTAGATGGCAGTGCGACTCAAATGCCAAACAAACATAACTTTTAGTAACACAAATAAGGAATCTTTCGATTGTAATTAGTGATAAAATGTGTTTTATTATCCTTCGAAAGATGTGTGAATATTGAAGTTGTAAGGAAGATCAGAAAATGAAATGTGTTGAATACAAGTGAAACTCCCATGATAAATATTTTTATTCCAGACTATATGATCAGGAGCTAAGTACTGCAAAAAGAAACACATTACCAGGTGAAGTTAGAGATTGGTTAATTCATCACAATCTCCAGACTAACAATTGCCTATTTTGGTGGAGCAGGAAAAGTTTTTATAATATGTAAAGAGAAACTGTGACGTTACAAACATGAGGTTTTCCTGTTACGCATATATATTATATACAAAAATGGCTTACCATGTGAAATAACCATATTTTAAATATGCATTGTTATATTCATAAATTACACAGGCAGCAAGGTAATGTTGCAAAAAGGTTGTGGCAACGTTAACCCCTGACATACCTAACATTGCTACATAATGTTCAGTATATGTTGTGAAAACGTTGTCAACCAACGTTGCAGCAACGTTGGAAAAAATGACCCTTAAACGTTGACACAACGTTTTCACAACGTTGTATCAACATACATTCAACGTTGTAACAACGTTAGGTATGTTAGGGGCTAACGTTGCCACAACGTTGTGGCAACATTACCTTGTTGACTGGGTTGGATATCCAGAATTGGATGACTTTTAGATATCCAGTTTTAGAGAATATCTAGCTCTATATTGGAAATCCAGAATTGGATGACTTTTAGATATCCAGTTTTAGACAAGATCTAGCTCTATATTGGATATCCAGAATTGGATGACTTTTAGATATCCAGTTTTAGAGAATATCTAGCTCTATATTGGATATCCAGAATTGGATGACTTTTAGATATCCAGTTTTAGACAAGATCTAGCTCTATATTGGATATCCAGAATTGGATATTAGACTTTTAGATATCCAGTTTTAGACAAGATCTAGCTTTATGTTCGATATCCAGAATTGAATGAGTTTTAGATATCCAGTTTCAGACAAAATCTAGTTCTGTATTGAATACCCACAATTGGATGAGTTTGTTTTAGATATCCAGTTCTGGATACCCCATGGACGTCCACTGGATATCCAGAATTAGATATCCCTAACTGGATATCTAATAGATGTCCAATGAAAATCCATAATATCCATGAATCTGAACTGTACATTGTGGATATCTCTTGAAGATTTCTGCTGTATGGGAGTAACGGAAGCTGGAAATAGACTGTCTTTTGTTGAGGCAAGTTGGATGTGCCGTCTAGCAAGCAATTTATGTTAGAAGGCGAAGGGTTGCATGCGCAGTGTGCCCAAGCAGCTGAAACGAGTTGCAACTTGCGACTCACACTCGTAATCTTTCGAACAAGATAATATAGAGACTTATTTACGCCAATATAATATTTGAAATCTTATATAAATATTCTAAAACATCATAAATAAACTATCGACATACAGCTGATCAACTTTATCGCCGAAGATTTTTACTCTCTTATGTTTTGCCTACTTATATTTGCTGGGCGGAACAATTTCGTTCATGAGATAAACTTTGTTGGAGTTCTAATGATATCTATACTATTGAATATCATAACACCATTAAGCCTTGTTTCCATGATATGAAAAACTCAATATGCTGACCAAGTACAAATGTTAATGAAGAAGACCTTGCTAGAAGGTTGAAACGTTACGTTTAGTTTGTTTTATAATAAAATAAATTACTGCCTTGGTCAGCATATTGAGTTTTTCATATTGAATATCAGTACTGTGTATTTACCTCACCGTAACATTTAGCCAAAAGTGTAAGAGAAGCCATGTAAAATAACAGAATTCTATCAATCAATTAAACATTGCCTTTCTATTCTGCTCAAGCGCAGCTGATACTGCTTTCTATCTCATTTGACATCAATACACGTTTATCTCATTGAGGCAGTGATAATGCCTAAGCTAAATTCTCCTTTTTATTTCACTTAGCTGCTTTCACTTATGCACCACTTTATTCTATCGCCTACAAATAAAGTGCCACTACTCTCTTATCTAAAAGGTAAGGTTAAATGCATATTGGCTACAGGTTAGGGATAAAAGATACTTCCTTACGGGAACTCTCATCAACAATTTTTATACAAACGTAGCAATAAATTAACTCAGCGGAAGCATTATTTACTTGGAAAAAGTCACCGAATCTCCTTCCGCGAGTTTAAAGAGTACGGCTACAGTACACCAATGAGAGTCTCGGTTCTTGAATTTAATTCAACGGTAATTCGGCACCAACGACGCTTTCTGCACTTGCATTGTTTCAGTACCCAACTGAGCCTTCTTCATTAAGTTCTCCCAAGTTTCCGGAAATCAAGGCCGCTCTGTTCGAGGCAAGTGGCGACATCTTTTAATCACTTTAACGGGTTGAGCAGAAACTCCTTGCTGCGCAATTGTCAAAGCCTTTTCATGCATTAAATCTTAAGTTCCCTTTGCGAGAGTTCTCAAGTTTCTTCCAAAAGACGAGACGAATAAAGATGTTGCATGTCAGGGGTGTGGAGCAGAAACTCCAGCTTTCTAGACCCCCCTTTTTTGCATAACATAGAGATGAAAACAGATTCTTTTTTACTCCCTTTTAATTCCAACTCGCACCTTCTCTCTCGTGTCTCCATCTAGTGGCAAAATAGTGAAATGTGGTCGTGCGTATGGCGTCAGGTGTTTCTACATTTCCATTATGCCATTTTTCTTCTTCCTTTACGTCACAGACAGATGGAGGGAGGAATGGGAAGGGTAAAAGAGGGAGTTTTTAATGTGAATAGGCTTTTTTCCCCTCCTCAAACGTGAGGGCTTTCAATTACACGGGGGATTACCCTCGTTTTAGACAGATTTTACATGTTGAATCGGCAACATTGGTACACGATTCTTTCTTCCATGTACTTTTTTCCTTTTGCTGATGCTCGCTTTTGAATTTTGCGCAAGTGGGAAAAACAAATTGTTCAATCGAAACATAAAAATTCAAATCTTGCCTAGACTTGTAGGCACATTTCAGTCATATATTTGAATTTATATTATTCTTATACTTTCAAGTTAATAACTTGCATTAAATTAGTTATACTTATTTGGTTTCATAATTCATGTATATATTTATGTTTTATCTTATGTTATTATATTATTCGCGTATTTTTGCAACATTAATTCATATTCTATAGGCTAATAATTATTCTTCCTAGTTTATGCAACGTTTACGTTATTTGTCAAATCCAAGATGTCTAGGATTATTTTTTATCTCTCACGCAAATGTTGTTGATTAAGCACATGTTAATTACATTTCTACCTAATATCGATATTTGTTGAATAATGGACAAGATTGAAGTAATATAGTCTTAGTTATAAATTCGTAAACTAAATCTTGATTTAATCAGTTTATGTGCAAGGGCAAATGGGAATTACTTTATAAAATCAGTTTATTTATTTCTACATGGCTTAATATTGTAACATTATAGCAAATCAATTCTCTCTCGCTTTCAATAAAATAACGTTTTCCTATTGGCTGTTTTGTCACGTGCTAGTTTCAGACGACACAATGAATGTTGCAAGGAGGAATGGTTTCTCGAAATCGACAAGAGATGGCAGCACGCTATATAAAGAGGAGTGAAGGAAATTATAGAAAAACTTAGAGCGGAGAAGAGGGATTATGTATATTATAGTAAATTGAGAAATATATAAAAGAAGATTTCAAATACTATAATAGAAGTAAATAGAATGATGTATATAGTAATTTGAAAGTATTAAGAATATAGCCGCATATGAAACGTTTAGGAAAGTTATTAAGCGAGCAAATCAAAAAGAAATTGAGATAAATTTCTGAATTCATTTGCTCACTTAATAACTTTCCTAAACGTTTCATATGCGGCTATATTCTTAATTCTTTCAAATTACTATATATATCATTCTATTTACTTCTATTATAGTATTTGAACTCTTCTTTTATATATTTCTCAATTTACTATAATATATATAATCCCTCTTCTCCGCTCTAAGTTTTTTTATAATTTCCTTCACTCCTCTTTATATAGCGTGCTGCCATCTCTTGTCGATTTCGAGAAACCATTCCTCCTTGCAACATTCATTGTGTCGTCTGAAACTGGCACGTGACACAATATCGCCCTCCTTGAGGATAAAAATTTATATATATTGGAAAATTCATTTGTAAATTTATAAATTTTTTCCTCGTTCTAGGTGGCTTCTCTTACTGTTTCTATTCTTTATCAACTAAGCTCTTTTTTACTTCCTCCGTGCAGTTGTACCTCCTGATATTCTCCAGGATCTCTCTTCTCTCTATCTTCGTTTCTATATATCTTATCACCACGTTCCTGAAATATTCGTGACCTCCTAAGTTATTTTTAGATACAAAATATAATTCTTCAATATTTCATCTCCTGCAAGTCTGCTCGTCTCATTTCTCCAAGATAGTCCTTTCCTGACGATGTCCTGCCAAAATAGTAATTTTCGTTTCACCCTTTTCTTCTTTCAGCAATCTCTCTACAGATTATCAGTTAGCTCAGATTTTTCCGTTTCAAAGAACTCTCTCTCTTCTCTAAGTTGACCATCTAAATGTTTTTATCAGCTACTATAATTCTTCACATCAGCCTTTATTTCATATCAGCATGTATCTAGATATATTTATTTTCAGGAATTACAACCCATTCTCGGAATACAACCGATTCTTCTTTAACTTCTGGGATTACAACCCATTCTCGGAATACAACCGATTCTTCTTTAACTTCTGGGATTACAACCCATTTCATTTGCACTTTTTTAAATACACGATGACTTTTAATCGTCTAAGCTTACAAAGAATTCATTTTACTGATACTGTTCGATCTTCTATATTATCTTCTCCTTTTTCCTGAGAGTTTTCTTCATGATTAACTTCCTTCTGTGCCTAACTGTTCTCTTCTTTCTCTTCTGTTCGTACAATTGAAAAGTTTACATCCATTTTCCATATTACTTTCTTTGGCATCTCTTCTTTTACAGGTTTGATCTTTCACTATCAGTCTCATTGTTCAATGGAGTGGTGACATAAATTAGCATTCATTATTCTTTCTTTAGATATAACTTGCAGAATAGATTTTCCTCCAACGATGACTATCATATCTATATATCTTCTTACAGGAACTAACATTAAAGAACTAAAATTTACTTCCTTCAAATAGATCACTAATAATTCCACGAATATTTCTTCTGGTAAACTGAAACTTTCTCAGACAACTTTAATTATTCTAGAAACGTGCGCTTGCCAGTCTGTAAATCATAACATCTCCTTCCTTTGCACTAGTCAGTCTTATTTGTTTCTTCCAATTCTTTCAAATACTACTCGTTGCTTTTCACTATCTTGTTTCCTTTTCTCTTCCTCTTTTTCTTTTCTTTCTTCTATTTTCTTTTCTATTCTTCTCAAGATCCTTCTTCATCCTCTTCCAACTTTCTTCCAATAAAGAAATTACTTTCATTTCTCTCTTCTTCCAATCTGGTTTCTGCCAAGATTTCTTCTTATGTTCTACAGAAGGTCGTTTCATGTCCATGGTAACAAAGTTAGAACCCACCTCACCTTAAGAAAAACCATGACGCCCCGAGCGGTGGTGCTCCACGTGATACCCCTGTCTTGCAGCAATGGCCCTGCAGCCGAGTTTCCATTGGAGGAGACTGCGTTGAAGAACACATTGGTCCAAACGATCATATTCCTCCTGACAAGCTTTCCAAAGACCCTCAATTGTGCGGGGCCGTCTGCTTCCCAAGGCTCGTTTCAACAACGGAAAGCCACAAAAATCTATAGAAGATTATCGGTGGATTTCACAGGGATGTCTGTAAAGGGGATTGCATGAATGCCCGTTTCACTTGCCATCCGATCCATGTATGCCTGCGTGGACATTGTCGTATGACTGGAAGCCTTGTCCTGGTGGATGACAACACGAGATGTGTCGCTGCCATAGAGAGAAGGAATATCATGTCAGTAAAGTGGCTCTAAAATATTCGTCTGGTAATAGGTTGCATTTATTTTAGCCTTTTTTCCCATTCTGCGCAGTGGAAGTTTGCCGTTATGGCAGTAACCACCAAAAACCATGAACCAGCGTGGAAAACTTTCAGCACATTCACGTACCCACTCAGATCGACCTCTTGCATCACGTGGACGATAGTAGATGGCCATTTTTTACCACATCCCGAACAGATCACCCATGCTTCATCCAGGGACATCACATACTTCCAGCGGTCCCCTGCCAGATGGCGTTCGTAGAGCTTCCGACTGTTGGTCTTCCTCTCTTGGACATGTGAGGCACGCAACTTATGAACTTGAGCTTTGTGATTCCGCACAAGTTGTAAGTCTTGGGCTATGATGCGATTTACAGTTGCAGGGAAACATTGCACTGCTTGTGCAAGCACTCTTTGCGTTGCAGGGTTTTCACATCGCACCAAGGATCTCACTTTCCGCACAACATCGGAGGAACGCTTGGGCTTCCGATATGTCCGAGGCCCACTTTGACTGGTTCCAGCAACAGGTACAGTGCAAGTTCTATGGCGATTGAATACTGCATTGATGCCCTTCTTTGACACATGGAATGCTTTCATGTGGCACTGTTTAATTATCTGGCTATGACTATAACCAACGTCGGAAAGGGGTACAGATGTACCCCTCCCAAAAGACTGGAATCTTTGGTGCCATATAAACACTCACTCACACACCAACCATCGTTTTTGCAAGTCAACACACAGTACTTTCGTCCTACTGGCTCTGGCTGCTCTGTGCTATGCCTACGTGCTGCTCCCTGGTGACCGAAATCGTTACCATCAACGTGAAACAACCTTCTGTACATCTTCATAAAATGCATGCTCTCCTTGTCTTCTCCGTCTCGTCTTCTTCTTCCTTCTCTTTGGCGAAGTAGCATCAATATCCATTTGATCTATGTCGACCCTTTTTAGCATATTATTAACTTTCTTCAAGTTCTTTTCTATTTTTAATTTCTTTCTTTTCTTCTTCTTCCATGTCTTTACGTGAATATATCTAAATCTCATTTTACTTTTCTTTCTTCTTTGTTTACATCTTCTGCTCGGCTTATGCTTATTTTCTTCCTCCATCAGAGACTCGTCACAGGAACTTTCTTCTTTCATCTTCATTTCGACATGGATTTCTTCATCATTACATTGACAACTAAATTTTTCATCCCTTTCTATTCCTCTTTCTTCATCTTCTATTTTCTTATCTTCCTCTTCTTTGACCTCTTTAAGTTCCTGAGTGTTTTCTTCTCGTAACTTTATAGCTTCTTCTATCTTGCTGTCATGCTCGTCATTGGAACTTTCCTTTTTCATCTTCCAACTTCTATCTTCTATAAGGACCTTCGCTTCTTCTATCTTGTCTTCGTTTTCTTCTGTTCTTGAAACATCTACTTCTGTCTTGCTGTCATTTTCTTCTGTTCTTGAAACAGCTATTTCTATTTGGTTTTCGTTTTCTTCTATTCTTGAAACATCTACTTCTGTCTTGCTGTCGTTTTCTTCTGTTCTTGAAGCAGCTACCTCTGTGTGAAAATCGCTTTCCACAATTTTCCTTTCCGGACTTTCATTTCTTCGTTCATTTTCTTCTCTAATCTCTGAAACCTCGTCTTCGCTTCTTCTATTCATTTCCAAACTCGTACTCTCGATCGACAGCATTGTTCCTTCTATTATTCTCTTCCTTTTGCCAAACAATCCCATCATCCTTCTGTGATGTTCCTCTATCTGCATTTCTAACTTCTTGAATATTTCCATCACGGTCATTTTTTTCTATTTTCTCTTGTTTTACCTTCACTATAGTTTCTCCGTTCTCGTCCTCGACTTTATTTTCTTCCTCCATTTTGGCTTTCTCTCTTTGCTTTCTTATTCACAAATCTGCTAGCCACAACGTTGGTCTCCACTATGCTACGCCCTTGTGGGTACGTACTTAAATGTTATTTACCACCGCTACAGATATCTTAATCTCAGGGGGATAGGTTCTTTGTTTGAGAATTCCAAATAAGAAAGTGTTTTTATAGCCAAGAGGATATAGATAAATGCGGATCTATTGAAATATGTATATATTTCAATGTCGCCATATATTTTCTCTGTATTTTGTATAGTTCTCAGAATATAGATCCGCATTTAATGTTTAATTTAATGTTAGGAGTGGGGAATGGGATGGCCAGATCCGGATCCTGGCGGATCCGAAATCCGGATCCGGTTGGTTCCGGATCCTAGGGATCCGGATCCTAAAATTTTTCGGATCCGGATCCGCGGATCCGGAATTTTCAGATCCGGATCCGGATCCGATACTTTCGGATCCGGATCCAGAACTTTCGGATCCGGATCCAGAATTTTCGGATCCGGATCCGTTTTGCCATCCCACATGCGCTTCTTTGGAAAGTAAGAATGTGCTTATAACATATTGTTACCTGCTAATATACATATATATATAATATACATACATACACACACATATATATATAGTGTGTGTACGCGCGTGCGCGATTTGTAATTAATTACACTGGGGAACAGTGAAATTGCGGCACAGTGTTTGAGAGCTAATTTAGGGCAATTTCATGCTGCTGAATAATGATATAATAATATATTTCCTGAATTGGCTCTAATTTATGAAATAAATGCAACTAAACCAAAATGGCGGAAACATAAGATATACATATAAATGAACTTCCAACAACAATTTAATATTTCTTTTTGTGATTACAATCATTATTATAAAAATAAATTTATATAGGCCTATGATCCAAATAATTAAGAAAATATGTACGCAATGAAGTAACAAACTATGTGAAACGTTTTCTATACGATTTCCTGCTGTATTGCCTTTTAGGACAATCCCTCTGTAAGCTCCAACAGTAGTCGGCCATCATGTGGCGATCCCACCGTCCCTGGTACCTTTCGTCCATTATCCTTATATCCTGATGGAACCTTTCTCCCCGTTCTTCACTAAAATCACCAACGTTCTCAGGGAATCTGTCAATGTGGCTTTGTAGAAACTGTATCTTCACACTCATATTAGCTCCCAATTTCTCAAAATTTTTCAACATATTTCCAACTATATCGGGGTACTTGTCTGCTCTGTGATTCCCCAAAAAGTTTTTGACGACGGACACAAAGCTCAGTCAGGCCTCAGATTCGATGTAAGACATGTAAGTTGTAAAATTGGCATCATTTATGAGTGTACGAATTTATGGTGGTCCGTCAAAGATTCCTGCCTTCAATTTTTCAATACTTAGTCCTGGAAAAGTGTGGCATATATATTTGAAACAATCACCACTTGTATCTAAGGCCTTGACAAACTGTTTTATCAACCCAAGTTTAATATGCAGTGGCGGAAGGATGATTTTGTCCCTATGTATGAGCGGATCATGAATGACATTAGCTTTTCCCACTGTAATATTTTCCCTTGGGGGCCAAACTTTTATCGTCCAATGCTTTTCTCTAGCACGACTATCCCACAAACATAGGAAATAGGGATGTTTTGTGTACCCACTTTGCTGTCCTAGTAAAAAATTCACCATCTTCAAATCCACACACACGAGCCACTTATGTTCAGCATATTCATTTTTTTTCTAAAACCATTTTTATGTTTTGGTATTCTTCCTTAAGGTTTGTTGAGTGTCCGATATATTGCCTAGCAATGCTTCATAAGTTGCCTAGCAACAATTTACAAATAAATAAATAAGTTTCTTATGGGAATTTCAGTCCATTATAAATTTTGATATTACCGAGAAAAGCGTAGAGTAATTTTACCTCCTACATTTTCCATGGTGCGTTTATTTTTATAACTGGAGTCAATTCAACTGAACCAATCATACAATTGGCAATCACAGCTGCTTTGTGTGCTGAAACTGTTATTAAACTTTATGCCGCAAAATAAAATCTTTTTTTTGTTCCCCAGTGTTATTAATACACTTACAAGGGAGGTCTAAGTCTCCCTCTCCGATTTCCATGAAACTTGGCAGGTGTATAGAGGCCCCCCACTCAAATGTCAAGATGACGAGAAATTGAAGTGGTGATCTGACCCCGAAACCACGTAAATATGGCATAGGAAGAAACAGGGGGCATAGGGCCTCTCTATACACCTTTCAAATTCCATGGAAATCGGAGGGGGACACAGGGGTAAGATGATCCCCACGTCAATTTGTACTCATCTTGATATTTGAGGCGCGTTTTGCCCCCTAAAACAGTTTTTTAGCCGAAACAGAAAAAACACGTATTTCTTCCTTTGGGCCCCTCTATACACCTGCAAAGTTTCATGAAAATCGGAGGGGGACACAGGGGTCAGATCCTTACTTCAATTTGTCCTCATCTTTTCATTTGAGGGGATTTTGCCCCCTAAAACAGTTTTTAGCTGAAACAAAAAAACACGTATTTCTTCCTTTGGGCCCCTCTATACACCTACCACGTTTCATGGAAATCGGAAGTAAACACAGGGGTCAGATCCCCACTTCAATTTGTCCTCATCTTGACATTTGAGGGGAGGTTGCCCCCTAGAACAGATTTTTAGCCCAAACAAAAAAAAAAACCGTATTTCTTCATTTGTGTCCGTTTATATACACACCTGCCAAGTTTCATGGAAATCGGAAGGGGACACAGGGGTCAGATCCCCACTTCAATTTGTCCTCATTTTGACAATTGAGTGGGTTTTGTCCTGTAAAACCGTTTTTTAGCTGAAACAAAAAAAAACATGTATTTCTTCCATTGGGCCCCACTATACACCTGCCAAGTTTCATGGAAATCGGAGGGGGACACATAGGTCAAATGCACACTTAAATTTGTCCTCATATTGACATTTGAGGGGGGGTTGCCCCCTAAAACAGTTTTTTAGCCGAAACAAAAAAACACGTATTTCTTCATTTGGGCCCGTTTATACACCACACACCTGCCAAGTATCATGGAAATCGGAGGGGGACACAGGGGTCAGATCCTCACATCAATTTGTCCTCATCTTGACATTTGAGGGGGTTTTTGCCCCTAAAACCGTTTTTTAGCTGAAACAAAGAAACACGTATTTCTTCCATTGGGCCCCACTATAGACCTGCCAAGTTTCATGGAAATCGGAGGGACACAGGGGTCAGATCCTCACTTCAATTTGTCCTCATCTTGACATTTGAGGGGGTTTTGCCCCCTAAAACAGTTTTTTAGCTGAAGCAAAAAAAACACGTATTTCATTCTTTGGGCCCGTTTATAGACACACCTGCCAAGTATCATGGAAATCGGAGGGGGACACAGGGGTCTGATCCTCACTTCAATTTGTTTTCATCTTGACATTTGAGGGGGTTTTGCCCCCTAAAACTGTTTTTTAGCTGAAACAAAGAAAAACGTATTTCTTCCATTGGACCCCACTATAGACCTGCCAAGTTTCATGGAAATCAGAGGGACACAGGGGTCAGATCCTCAATTCAATTTGTCCTCATCTTGACATTTGAGGGGGTTTTGCCCCCTAAAACTGTTTTTTAGCTGAAACAAAGAAAAACGTATTTCTTCCATTGGACCCCACTATAGACTTGCCAAGTTTCATGGAAATCAGAGGGACACTGGGGTCAGATCCTCAATTCAATTTGTCCTCGTCTTGACATTTGAGGGGTTTTGCCCCCTAAAACAGTTTTTTAGCTGAAGCAAAAAAAAACACGTATTTATTCATTTGGGCCCGTTTATACACACACCTGCCAAGTATCATGGAAATCGGAGGGGATCACAGGGGTCAGATCCTCACTTCAATTTGTTTCCATCTTGACATTTGAAGGGGGTTTTGCCCCCTAAAACCGTTTTTTAGCTGAAACAAAGAAAGACGTATTTCTTCCATTGGACCCCACTATAGACCTGCCAAGTTTCATGGAAATCAGAGGGACACAGGGGTCAGATCCTCACTTCAATTTGTCCTCATCTTGACATTTGAGGGGGTTTTGCCCCCTAAAATAGTTTTTTAGCTGAAACAAAAAAACACGTATGTCTTCCTTTGGGCCCCACTATACTGCCAAGTTTCATGGAAATCGGAGGGGGACACTTAGATAACCTCCCTTGTTAGTCTTACACTTTGTAATTATATAACACTGCATATATTATAATGTTTTATTTTAATTTGTAAAACTGTAACTGTAGAATAATTGTATAATTTTTGTATAACATTTCTATCTTGTTATATGTGTTAATGGTTTCATCCTGGAATTGAATGTCTCACATTTATGTATGTTTTCATTTCCAATACATTCGAATGAATACATATTCGTTTCAATGGCATTTACAAAATCACCTCTGACATTTTATGTTAAACAAATAAGATTATTTTTGTGCACGAGTGTGTTAGCCGATGCGTAGCAAAGTATTTTAGGAACAACACTTGAAAAAATTTCTTTTAGGACTAACTAATGAAAAATTTCTTTGTAATCGAAGATCATAATACCTTTTAAGGTGTGGTAATATTATAATGGGATTGAGATACGAAACTCTCGGACCCGGATCCAAAAAATCCGGAATTTTCGGACCCGGATCCAGATCCAGAACTTTCGGATCCGGATCCAGATCCGAAACTTTCAGACCCGGATCCGGAACTCTCGGATCCGGATCCAGATCCGAAACTTTCAGACCCGGATCCGGATCCGGAATTTTCGGATCCGGATCCTGATCCGTAACTTTTGGATCCGGATCCGGATCCGAACGGATCCGGATTTTTCGGATCCGGATCCGTTTGGCCATCCCGACGTCAAAATTTCCAAGTTGGCATTCTTAATTGTTGCCAACCTTAATCAAAGCTTACTATCGCTAAGTAGCATTGATCTGTCATATAAATTATCAGTTCTTCTTGTGTTATTTTTGTTATGAGTTTGTAGTATTGTCAGAAAGAACAATCTGTTATGCTGCGCGTCGAGCCTGAGGTAAGCAGTTGAGGTCTTGCTATTAACGGTGAAGGCGGTGCGCGGGCTCTGTCTTGTTAAAAAAATGTTGCTTATCACTGCCTACGAGCGTGCAGGATCCAACAAATTATAATTTTAACTTGTGCGAATCAGCATGTACGCGCGCGATACGTGATTAAAGATTTTGGACATTTTAATTATAAAGTATTTGGATGTTGTTTGACGTGATATGCAGCAATTCTGTGCTTTCCTGGTAGATTGGGGATCACCTTAATCCCGATCCCTGGGTGAGAACTCGTGCTTCCAATTGACTACCCGGAGCAAGGAGCGGTGTGTTGCCAATTCGGATCTCAATTGCCTGGAGTTGCGATTGTGGTGGCACGTTGCAGACTCAGACTGCGACAGATCAACTGCCTCCCAGCAAACAAGAACAATTAAGATAAAGAAATACTGTTTTGGCCAGAATATGCATTTTGTTGTGGGTCATATTAATTGAATCGGCAGGTTAAGAAGGGAATGAAGACCAAAAAATGGCTAAATGACCATTTGTACTCGACATCATCGGAAAGCGTCGCTCTACACGTGAGTGTGAAGAAAGATATAAAAAGCAGTCCGTAGAGGAAGATATAGAACCCTGAAATCAACGTAAGGTGTAAAAACTAAATGAATCCGCGCCTTTTTTACAGTTTTTTCTGATTTCCCACAAATTTACTTTTTGGACTCATTCGCTTCTTAAACTTTCCGATTCAATTTTCCTAAGAGATAAGGTATCCCCGTCATCACCATACCCTTCTTACTCATTTCTCTTTGGCGCCGACAGATGGCAGTCCGCTAACTAATAATATCATAGTTTCAAAACTTCACCAGATGTAAACATAGACTAGATTATTAAATAGAACAAGCTTATCTAAATGTAGTGTAATATCAGTTTATCCAACAATCCTAGGTCTATTTTCAAAAACATCAGTATTAGATGTGTCTTCTAAATTCTCACACTTAGAATTCTTACATGAAAAGAGAATAAACACATATGTACGTTGGTGTAACAGTTATTGAATTTCCGTTTGCGTGGTAGTGGACAAATATTCTGTCATCCGGAAACAAGGAAAACCTTCTTAAAAGACGCAATTATTGCCTAGTATTTGTAGAGTTTAGCATTTTATAATGAATGTTGGGCAGCATAGTTTACGTTTCATGGGGTATAACCTTAAACCCAGGGGCGGCTTAAGCGCCGGACGACACTTTCGGGGGCACCATAATAAGACGTTGCCCTCGAGTAGCGCCGAGATCTTATTTCTGAATGTATAAGCTTGGCTATATTTGTTTTTTGTTTTTACAGAGTTGGTTTTGTGTAGACATTGGTTAGTTGCTGCTGCATAATATAATTAGCAGTGGCGCTGCCAGCCCACTTTTTGCCACGCATTACGACCTCGCAATGCTAAGGCTTGCCTACCAAGAGAAAGTATACTGTGGCACCCAGTTTTAGCAGCCAATCCTCATTACTGATAACAAGTAGGGTAGGTAGGGGGAAATCGGATCATGGGGGAAATCGGATCGGCTGAAAAGAACTCACTTTTGCAGACACAAGAAATGAAGTTTTTGCGTCATTGCGGTGTGCATTGTTCTGCCACATCTCAGAAGCAACGAGAACTGCCAGAACCCATTGTTTGTTTGCCGCCAGAAGAGTTCCAGACTACATTGTTTCAAGTTGTGCATTTTTGTGCGGACAAAAAAGCAGCCGATGTAAGATTTCATTGTCGTGGAATAAGCTTCTATTCACTGCTTGTTAAGTAAATTTTATTTTCAAGTGTAATATTTCATTGAATTAAGCATGCTTCACCAGATCTTGTGATAATTTTAAACAAAACACAGATACCAGTGCCAACAAAAAATAGGTTTTTAATAAGGTGTATTTCAGGGTAAATCGGATCATTCGAATTCTCCTTTCTGTTTGATTGTTTTGAAATAACTGGAGGGATCCAGTAGGCTATATTTATATTTTAATAAATCAGTCTGTCTATCTATGACCATCAGCAGCCTAATTTGTAGCACAACACTTGTGTACGTATGCTTTAATAGAATTGTTTTGTTTCAGATGCCTCGTAACTACATTCGGAAAACTGCTCATGGTCCTTATAGTTCCTGGTCGGTTGTAGCTATGGAAGAAGGTGTCACTGCTGTTAGAGAAGGGCAGTATTCAATACGGAAAGCCTCAAACGTGTTTGGTGTCCCATTTACAACCCTTCAAAGAAGAATTTCAGGGCCTGAAAATGTTCCAGTGCATAATGTTGGACGTCAACCATTGATACCTCCAGACATTGAAGCAACTCTAGTTGTGCGTCTAGTCTAACTGTCCAAAAGGGGGTTTGGTTTGACACCGAGGAGCGTACGCGAGTATGCCTATAAGTATGTGACTGAGCGAGGGATTCCAAACAATTTCAACGAGGAATCCGAAATGGCCGGCATTGATTGGTTTCAGGGATTTATGAAAAGACACCCGGAACTTTCTATTCGGAAAGCCGAAGGTCTTTCCCGTGCAAGAATGAATGACATGACACGAGAAAATGTTTCGAACTTTCAGAAGAAAAGTGCACGAAAATCTATTCCTTCACTTCGTCTGACATCAGGTGAAAATTATCCTTACCTCAACCCTAGGGATAAGAGGAAGAATGAGAAGGATAAGAGAGAGGTTAAGCAAGCTGGAAAACTCGCATCGAGAAGTGAGAAGAACGAAGCGTGGAGGTGTGGATTCTGCAGTCTTTCATACTACGACAAAAGAAGTCACCAGGCTGGTGATTGGGTACAGTGCCAGGCTTGCAAAGGGTGGTTCCATGAACGCTGTGTAAACGCCTTTGGTAAAAAGCAGTTTATTTTTGGTATTTGTTTATCAAAATCTGTGATTCGATTTACCCCACCGCCGATCCGATTTACCCAGCAGAGGTGAGGTAAATCGGATCAGTACAACACGTGCATTAAAGTTACAATATCTCAGCAAATAATATGAAATGAAAGTAATTTATACATTTGTCTAGTAGCTGAAAGTTTCAGTAGTTGTATTTGTGGTATAACCAGGGCGAGAAAGTATGAACCCCCCTCAGGCAGATTTGCCTATACTTAAAACTAGCTCAACATGAGCATATGAGCTTTTTGCTCAAGTGTGGAACTCTGTCTAATCCAAGATTTTTGTAAAAATGCCCTCGGGAATTTTCCGAGAAAGTATGACCCCCCTCAGATTGATTTGCCCATACTTATAAAAGGCACTTCTGTGAGATTGTTGTTCATAAATTTGTTAAAAATATGCCCCTCTTGATATTTTTTTTTGGCTACACTTAAAACTAGGCCACCCACACACAGACACACACACACCCACACACACACCCACACACACACACACACACACACACACACACACACACACACACACACACACACACACACACACACACACACACATATTTACTTCCGGTTTAAGTTCAATTGGATACCAGGTTCAATTTGTTTATCTAATATTAAAACAATGTAATATGCAGAGCCCCTCTAGAATTGCTCTGTGACTCTCTCATTTCTTACATCATAAACATATGATTTTTCACCTATGAGAATAACACTACATATGGTGTCATCAGGTAATGCCTCATGGAATTTACAGATAATTTTAATGTTTGTCCTGTCATTCACCACAACTTGTTTCCTTTTTGAAGTGTTGATTACAAACATGGGTCTCTGTGCTTTGAATTCATCTGGTGTGTAATACATGTCAGTATTGCCAGTAGTGACTCTTTTGAATGCTGAAAATGCTTCATATAATTTGAGGAAATCATCCTTGGACATGTCTAAATTATAATTTTCTCTAGGAAATACCTCATTTCTGCCATTTTTAAGATATATGTTCTTGATGTTGCAGTTATCAAATTTACTTGAATTTTTTTCCTGATTATTGTGTCTTCCAGTCTGAAACAATACCACCACAAAATCCGGCATGTCGTATTGTATACTGGAGAATGAATTTGTAGCATCAAACTCATAATAAGTACCAGTTGCGGGCTTCTGTACACATTGATATGTATAAAATTGTAAAAAAACCTGTGGATTTTTTATTATATCTGCTTTGTATTTAAGAGCATAACTGGCCTCATATTCAACAACCGGGATTCTTAACTCCATAGTCTGAATAATGCATTTGCCTGCATCTGGTAGGGTATTAGGCAGAGCTTCCCCTGTAGAGTTTAATGCACTGTACCTCATCAAAGCATTATTATCATTAGCAGCTCTTCTAAATGTGATTCTTAAACCACCCTTCCACATAATATCTTTGTAATCTGAGAAGAATCCTGGCAATAGGCGCATCGGGAACAGCACTGTGTGGTTTTTAGATAATATCTTATCACCAGCCTCAAATCCACCTATTTTGTAGTAAGAAGCCTCGGTTTTGGATAATTTTAGTGTGGCCAAAGCTGTGGAGGTAATGCCGGGATAATCTACTCTGTTTATAACAACACCATGCTTTCTGATCTCAATTTCAGAGAATAGATGCGGCACAAAATTGTCCACCAATCTTATATTTGAATTTGCCGGATAATCTGTTCCATCGAGTTTTACATCAAATTTGATGTATAGATCTGCTCTGTGGGGGTGTATAAAGCCATCCCCTACATCAAGATCAACCTCAGTCTCTGTGTTGGGTTGATTTAAATTTGCAAATGTCCTCCTGTTTGGAGGGAATGATTGTAGCTCATAACTCTCAATATTTTCCATTTTTTTCTTGTATGTATTTTTATTTAAATATTAATCTCTATGATTGCAGTTGTTGTGGCTCCAGCAAAATCAACTAATTCTTCTTTTTCATTAGTGACCATCAATTCAATATAATCTATTCTATTATGGCACACAGGAAAATATAATGTTGGGGATGGATTGTAGATGATGGGCTCCATAAATTCAGAATTAGGTTTAAATGTTGCAATAATGCCAGTTTGTTTGTGAGTGCCTATGCCATTTGATTTGGTGATCATACCCTCAGCCACATTACAGTGAATATTCAGAGTCTCTATGGCTAAGAATTTAGGTATATTAATAGCAGTGTGTTTGATGCCTGGTTCAAGTTTTGTGTTGTTCTCAAAGCCTAACAGCTCTCCTATAGTACCCAGATTCACTGTTTCTGTAGCAGATGCAATCTCTACTCTGTGAGTGACAGAATTTTGACTTAACACTACACCTCTGGGTAATTGAGCATTTAGAGTGGATAGATTATATTGCCCTGGAGTGATGACAATTTTTTCATCACCAACTGCAATTTTGTTGTTGTGGTGTGTAATATTAGGGATTAAGTACATGCCATAAAATGCTCTGAGAGCTATTGTTTTGGGATACACTATGTCATCATGCAATTTGAGTTTCAATATTGAATTTTGGCTGGTGAGATGGAATACCCCCATGATGTTTTAAATACCACAAGGCTTTTTGAAAATCTTCAATTGATGGTTTATTTATTTGAGACATATATCTAAGAACAGATAAACACAAATGTCCGCAATTAACATCTTTGAAGTTTTGAACACGGGCATTATTGTAATAAAGATTAGCTGAATTTAGATATTTTATTAAATTTTCAGGTGGAACACCTCCAAATGAATCAAACACAAATGCCTCATCTTTTAAATATTTAAGATAACGGATCCAGTGAGTGCCCTGATTTTTGTACTTATCCAAATTAACAATGCCACACTCTTTGTTGAGTGGTTGTTCTGGCAAAGAATCAGACATGTACACACCTCTAAAATGTTTGATGCCCAGTGGCTTGATTAAAGCTTCAATATCTTGGTTTGTAAGCGGCTCTTGTTTTTTTAAAACTTATTCATGGCTCTCTTAACACCTTTGCCTTGTTTCTCAATGGCCAGGTTATGGCGCTTCAATTCATCTAATTCTGCCCTATTCTTCTTGGCATCTATTACTGTTTTTGCTATGGCCGCTGATCCCCCGGCCAAGCTCCCCACAGCCCCGAGAGCAGCTAAGATGGCAGGGATGGTAAATATAAATCCCCCCACATGTGATTTTTTTCTTGATTGCTGTATTTTTTTTAATTGGGGGGTACTAAGCAACAATTTCATACCATGTCCCTTTGCAAGACAAGAATTTTTTTTCTTGCGCTGCTTTTTAGTTAAAAGGCTATCAATAGGCCCAAGAGATTTAAGACCTGCATAAGGTATTTGATACATAACACCCTTGGCCTTCATCCTAGGTTTATTATATATATATTCACAGCCCCCACCCCAGGTTTTGTTTGGTGCTCATAGCTATGGTGGTCCCCAATGCTGCTATTTTTTCACTTAAAGAAGCATCTTTGCTTACAAATCTACCAAATGCAGCCTCTTCTAATTTCTTGTCTGCAACATGTCTCTTGTCAAGATCAGAATGTGTGTTGTATGCTATGTCATGGTCTCTACAAGCAGCATCTAGGGGATTAACACCAGGATCACCTCTGTTTAATCTATGGTCCAATTTTGTACCGGGACCACAATATTGATAGCCTGGAATGTGTAGTTCAAATGGCAGCTTGTTTATAATGTCATTAACAAGGCCCCGACCCTCAGAAATATTCCAAAATTTAGGTGGTAGAGTATTAATAATTTTTATAAGATATCCAATCCCCTTAGTGTCATTAACTATAAAATTAGACAATTTGGTGCTTATCATGTCCATAATTCCAACTTTTTCATTGTAAAAATTGTGGTTGCCAGCATTTTCCTCCCCAGCTATCACCAATAACCTATCTACAAGTTTCCTGACATCATCAACCCACACAAATTCTTTGGGCAGGGTGTTGTATTGTTTGATTCCACTGCCAGTCTTGATCTGAGACCATATGGGTTTGATTAAATTGTTGTATTTTGCTCCACTGCTAGACTTGACTCTTTTTTGTGTGGGATCATTGTTCTGGTATAGAGCATCTGATTTTATTAATATTTCTTTGTAATATTCATAATCTTGATCTGTATAGCTGCCAGGCCTTTTCCTAGTCATCAGTTCCCACAATCCAGGTGTACCGGGGTACTTAACAAAAGCACCTTTTTCTCCGAGACGAGATTCTGAATATACAATTAGATCATCTCCCATAAATGTTACTCTGAAATTGCCAATTCTATGTATGATGCTACCATCACGCTCTGTGTCAGCATATAAGCCAAAAACCTCATCTTTGTTGTCTTTAGATGTGCTTAAATATTTTTGAGCAAGAAGACCCAATTCAATAGGATCCTGAGTAGCTTCAATTCTTCTAGGAGCAATAGGACTAGGTGTATGAATACTGGAAAGTGGGGTGAATGGATAATCTAATATGTTCCTTGCAGCTACAGGTACAAGCTCTGTGATCAAATTTTGATTTTGCTCTGTAACAGTTTTGATATTTTTACCTAATTCACTAATAGCATCAATAACAGGCTGTTCTGTTTGTTTGTGTTTTTCATAAATTCCACGGTTCTCTGATTTCCATCCCTTAAATCTTTTTACAAGATAATCTCTTAATTTAAGATCATCAATGATTGGCCTTTTCATGTTTATTTATTTATGTTTCAATGTCTAGAAAATTGTTGATTTTATTTCTATATTTGCCACTATTGGGTGTTCTTGTCATATCAATTGTGACAAACCCATAACTGTCCTGGTTCCAGCACTTACTGCAAAACTTGGAAAAATCATTGTAGCTCAAGTCCCCACCTACATATTCATCATGTATGTGTTTGAGGTTGGTATGATCCTGATGAAACACACATATAAAATTGCTGTTGTCTCGGATCAGTTGCTTGGGTATTTTTGAAAAAGTCTGTGCCAGGTAGAAGCAATCAATGTTTTTGTGTCGGCCCTGTGTAAAAAAATTCCTAACCTTGTTTTGATTATCCAGTATAATGTCATCAAACACAACAACAGAATTATCGAGACATTCATGAAGTGGCTTAACATCTGGTTCAAAAGTGGCTATATCCAATCCATCATATAGCTTCATCAGCTGCTGATATTTTAATTGTTCCAAGCTCTTAGAGAAGATATACAAGTGCCTGTTTTTCCAGTCTAACCAGTTGGGTGCCAATAAAAAATTATCAACCATTAGTGTAGTTTTACCACAAGCAGATGGCCCAACAATAAGACACCTAATATTATCAGGCAGCAAGTTGCCATTTCTCTTATTCTGCTGTTCAGGTTCTGGCAGCCTCTTTATAACATCCCAGGTGTTCATATTATTATTTTGTTTGCATCGATCCAGCTGTGTTCTGGAAGTCCTAGCCATTTGACAAGTAACTTGTTGCATTTTCTGCGGATGATTTTTTCTATGAGATATGTGTCAGGCTGTTTAGTTTTGCTGAGCTCTTCTTCATAAAACCTGCCTTTGAGAATTTCTCCTCGGTGGTCTTTTATTATATATGTGTTAAGGGTCCCAGGTTTAACTTGAACCACTGTAAATAATTCAGTGCTCCAGTTTCTTGTAAAGCCTCTTTTGAATAAGTGCTTATATTTGCTGATTCTTACTTGATCACCCACCTTGTATTTGGCCTTTCTTATTGTTGGTTGATAACTAGGATAATAAACAGTGCTGATCAATTTTTGCTCATCAGATGAAGTTACTTCAGAGGGTTTCATGTTGATTGTGGAATGGACCGAGTTGTTATATTTATGTAGAAGTTCTGGAAGAATATTAATCCATTTATAATTACCTTGAAGTGTAAATTGTTTATACATAAGATTTTTTAAGGTTCTGTTGAATCTCTCTACAATTGAGACCTTGAGGTCACTGTAACTCGAATAATGTTGTATTGCCTGGCTTTTAATAAATTGTTGAAACACTGAATTATAAAATTCTTTGCCATTATCTGTTTCCAAATAGCGCGGTGATCTTCCACTCTGATTGATGATTGTTCTGATGGCTTCTGTAACACATTTTCCAGTCTTGGATTTGAGTGGCACAGCCCAGGCAAATTTTGAAAATGTGTCTATAACAGTGAGTAGATATTTGTAGCCCTTGTTGATTTTGTCTAAGTTTTTCAGCTGTCCACTTGCCATTTCAATCAAGTCGCTCTGCCATAAATCATTTATGCCCTTTGTGACTACTGGGAGTCTCTTAAAATTATGTCGGGCTTGTCTGTGTAATTCATCAACAATAATTTGTCTAGACATAATATGTAAATAAGAATATTGCAACTATGGGGTGTTCAGCAGCTGATACTACAGGATTTTCTAAATATAATTTGTCCCCTATTTGTATTTTAAATTCCAGAGAGCCATCATCTTCAACATATGCTGTTTAAAATGTATTGGGATCTGTAAAATCCTCCAATTCTACACTGGTGATTTTCACTTTGTTATCAGCATTTGATATTGATAAGGTAGGGTAGTGGTGTGCCTGTGGTTGAAGCCAATATTTGATCTTGATAGGTCTCAATGTGCCCCCAACAAAGAACTGGTAATAAAATTGTGCAGGGGACAGCATATATATTTTGCCACCTGGTGTAAATGGAGAATCATATTCTTTGTTGGGGATGCTATACAATTCAAGAATTACTGTATGTTTAGGATTTTCAATTATGCCTGTTATTTCCTTTTCTGCTGTGAGCAATCTGCTTGTTACAGATTCAAGGTGCTCATTGATGGTCCTAACAACATCATCATGGCCCGGCTTGATTTTTATGTCCACAACAAGTTTCTTGTATTGTTGCACAATTTCTTGTAGCTGGGTGGCAAAAACAGACAGAGCATTTGCTTGATTGGATTCCATGGTCCCTAGCTGTTGCTTGATATTAGCTACAATTTGTTGCAAATTTTTAACAACTGCCAATTTTGAATTTTGAGCTGTAAGATCATGGCCTTGTCTTCTGATATCCTCAAACAGGGCATGCAGTTCATTAATATGTTGATTGGTTGGTAGAGTGGCCACTGTCTGAGTGAGATGTTTGATCTCTGCCTGGATATTCTTGATATCTTCTGATTTCAATATGCGATTCACTGCTCTCTTAATATTTTAAAGTTCCTGTGATGTAGGCAGATTTGATACTGTATTTTGCAAAAATTCAAGTGCCAATTTCACATTGTTTAATTCAGAAGCATCAGCCACATTTTGCATAGCATCTTGGAGCAGGGCTATATCTGCCTGAGAGGGTGTGGATTGTTGTAAAATTTCAAGTTTTGTTTGAATACACTGATAAACAATGAAATACTCCTTTAAATAAAACTAAGTGATCTTTATGTATTCAGATGTGCTGATAACGAATATCGCATCCGTTTTCCTGTATCACCTAAAGTTTTTGCAGAACACCCACATTTTATAGTTTTATGGTTTCAGGTCTCCGCACCCTGCTCCGCATACGGCTTAACGTTTGGTTCCTAGCAAATGGATAAGAACCTTTTAGTAACCTTGTGTGTTTATGACTGGCACTTAATATTTAGTGGAGGAAACATCTGGCAGTAGAGAAATTTCCTGTTTCTCTGTTAAAATTTGTTCTTTTGTGGGTTAGTCGAGTCTTAACTTCCTTTCCGATGACTTCGCGAGTAGCCGTATTTTATGTTTGTGTATGTTCATGAAATTGTGAATGTAATATTGTGTATAGTGAAGAGAAGTGTAAGTTGTATTTTAACAAAACGATCAGAGCATTCATAATTGTTTTTTAAAGAAATATATTACTATAACTCAATTAATGAGTTCGCCATGTCACGCAAATGTGTGAATAACCCGAACTTGTTTTGTTATGTTTGCGGGGAATTTACTCCGAAGTCACAGAGAAATACTATCACTCCTATAGTGAAAAAAGCATACGAGTTGTAATTTGGAAGTAAAGTAGACGAAGGAAAAAGCTGGGCACCAGGTAAAATTTGTTGTAATTGTTCGCGAACTTTACGTGGTTGGCTTAATGGCACTCACAAATCAATGCCCTTCGGAAACCCTGTAATATGGGCAGAACAGAAAGATCATACTACGGATTGTTACTTCTGTTTAACAACCATAGTGGGATATAGTTCAAAATCAAAACATTCTATATTTTATCCTGATGTTCCTTCAGCCAAAAAACCTATGAGTCATGATTTTATACCAATTCCTAAGCCTCCTAAAGAATGCACAGTGGATGAAACAGAACCAAGCAATGCTTCTCCAGATGACGAACCTGGACCCTCATATTCAAACACCGATCCAAATTTTCCTGATCCAAATTTTCCTGGTCCAAATATACCTCACTTTATTTCCCAATCCGAACTAAATGATCTAGTCAGAGACCTCAACCTTTCTAAAGTTCAAGCGGAATTATTAGGTTCTCATCTCCGAGGGTGGAATTTATTACAAGATGGTATTAAGGTGTCATAACGGAAACGCCAACAATCACTGACACATTTTTTCTGTTAGTAATGAGTTAACTTACTGCAATGATGTAGAAGGCCTTCTGCAAGAACTTGGAAGGAGTCACAACCCAAACGGAGTGGAGACTAGTTTTAGATTCATCTAAGAATAGTTTAAAAGTAGTATTGTTGCATAATGGGAATATATACCCATCAGTACCCCTTGCCTATTCTTCCACCATGAAGGAAACATATGAATATATGGATACAATATTAAAAGTGATAAATTATGAAAAATATGGTTGGCAGATATGCGGAGACCTCAAAATGATTGGTATACTGTTAGGCATGCAGTCTGGGTTTATAAAATGTTGTTGCTTTCTTTGCGAATGGGTCAGCCGGACTAAAGATAAACATTACAACATTGTGGATTGGCCCATACGAAAAAACTTAATTCCTGGAGAGAAGAGTGTTAGGAATCACCCTCTACTTGAGAAAGACCAGATTTTGTTACCACCGTTGCATATAAAGTTAGGGCTGATGAAAAATTTTGTTAAGGCTTTGGATAAACACGGTGAGAGTTTTGGGTACTTGAGAATTTTTTTTCCTAATCTCAGTGATAGTAAGTTAAAAGAAGGCATATTTATTGGGCCGCAAATCCGTGAGATCATTCATGATGAGAACTTTGTGGAATTGCTAACAGAAAAAGAGAAATGCCCATGGTTAGCTTTCAGACAAGTATGCTGTAATTTTCTTGGAAATGTGCAATCTGACAACTACAAGAAACTTGTTAAGAACTTGTTGAAGTGTTATCAGCGCATGGGGTGCAATATATCCTTGAAAATTCACTTTTTACATTCGCATTTGGACTTTTTCCCCCCTAACTTGGGCGGGGTTAGTGACGAATGCGGCGAGAGATTTCACCAGGATATTTCTGTCATGGAGAAACGATATATAGGAAAATCGGTACAGAACATGTTAGCAGACTACTGTTGGAACCTGAAGGAAGAGGTTTCTGGTGGCAGTTACAAACTGTAGAGTTCAAGAAAGAAATTTTGAAAATGTGAGTAAAAATGTGTTTTTTTTCCCTTTTTTTGCATGAAATTTCTTAATTGAACAGTCAAAATCGGTCCTATATATATATATATTTATATTTCATACTTATTCACTTCAATATTTAAATCTTATTTCATGAGCAAACAAACAAAAATAATTTTAAATTTCGATGTATTATTACAAAGGGAATTAAATTTTTATTAAAAACAAAATATGAAAATCCAGAGAAAACGATAGGTGATACAGCATTTCTACTTTCAGATTTGGATTCAGCGGGGTCAAATTATAAATAATCACCTATTTTCGTTCAAAGGAGCAAAAAAAAGTTTAAATTTGTTCATCAGTGATATCATCGATCAAGTGATGAAAATGAGATAGTTCAGATTCAGTGTTGAGGTTTTCAAGCTTTGTGATTTGTTGCTGGACACTGGCAAGGGTGTCTACAATACCGGGCAGGCGGGATTCTTGTACATTTGTCAAATCACTTTGCACTGCTGCTATGGTACCTTCAAGATGGGTTATGGTACTTTGAATTTTTCCAAAATCTTCATATGTTTCAAGTTGCAGCTTAATATTTGCTACACTGCGAGTTATTGCATTCAAAGCATCAGAAGATGGCAAATTGTTCATAAAATTTTCAAGTGTCTCAATTTTTTCTTTAACCTCGGCTATGGCATTGTTCAGAGGATCCAGATTAGGTATTTGGAGTGACTGAATCTGTTCTTTTAGAGTGGAAATCACTAGATCAAAATCTTCTTGTGATTTTATGCTTTTGACAATTGTTTGGAACTGTGCCTGGACATTATTTATCTGCTCTTCTAATTGCTGTTTCAATTGCTCAGAGTTGTTAGCCTGGGTATTAAATTTGGCTTGAAGAGCTGATACAGCCTCTTCTAAACTTTGAAAATTATCCAATGTGGCCAAATCAGTATATTTCTGAAGCAGCAATTTGAGTTCTGAGTCAATTTTAAGAAGAGGGTCCATGCATTGTGATTGTAAATTTGTAATTTCTAATTGAAGACTGGCATTGAGTGTGGTTTGTAAAGCTTGTAAATCACTTCTTAATTTCTTGACTCTGACATCAAGCATCAAAATCTCATCACTGTGATCTTCATGCCTTGTATGGCCAAATATATCATTAGGCATTTTTGTTTTAGTGGTTATTTATTATTGAATATCTGATTCTTAATTCTATAAAAAAGGATATAAGCTTGTCATATGATCCCGGGACCTCAATATATAAGCAGTCACCAGCAGAAACAGTATAAACAGTGCCAGAAATCATGTTTGAGTGCTTAATTCTATAAATATTTCTCCCACTGAAATTTTAACATCACCCTCAGGAGTTGTAATAAATTGCAATTGCCCACCTACAGGTAATTGGTAATGATTTAAATTATTGTTAAATATGTACAATATTTTGCCTGTTTTATCATCAATATCTGTAAGTATGCTGTTCAGATGAATAATTAACAAGCCACTCAGTTTAGATATTATATCAGGAGAGGGTTGAGTTGTTGGCAGGTCCATAATACCTTGTTTTTTGAACCCAAATAAGTTCATAGGCATGTTTATTTATTTCAAATCATGCTCTGTGCTTGGGCATTGATTGCCACTTTTCAAATCACAATGACCCCATGGTAGAGTATGTATGCCACATGATAAAATGCATCTCTTATCATCATGTGGGTCCAGAGCCACTTTTCTTACAATATTGCTAGTCAATAAGTGATCCACACTCTGAATTCTGGATTCTGATGTTCTGATTAAACTCTGGGATTTGAGGCAATTTTTATAATCTTCAAATTCAAGCTCTTTGTCAACAGTTACTCTGCCAATGCCCTTGGCCTTTTTGGCAACAGCGCCACTACATGTCTCAAAACTGTACATCTTGGCCCTTAACCCAGCAAATGCCACAATAACATCACCAAGTGTCTCATCTTTTAACTTGCCAGGCACCTTTTTGTTGTGGGGTTGAATCTTTGTATGTTCACTGGTATCAAAATATTCAAGCAATTCAGGCTGTGACATATCTTTATAAACATCTTCTGTTTTAATATCAAGAACAAAACTATCCGTGTCCATGTACATCAATTTTACATGATCCTTATAAAAAGGTTTCAACACATCATAATACAATTTTAACATGTGTAATTTGGCCAATTCCAATATCACAGCCCCTACATAAATAGGTTTATCAAACTTAATCTTTGTTTTTTTCATGTTGAAAAGTGCCATATTTTCATCATAAATTCTTCTATAATTGAAATTAGGCTTTGCAACCAATTTTTTGCTCAGGCTGGGGTCAGTAATGATTTTAACATCGGTATGTTTTCTGACATTTTCAATAGTTTTGCCATACACAGAATTGACCATCAATTTAAACAAGGCCTTATCAAATTGGCTCATTTCAGATGTTCGAAGCTCTGTGTTTGTATCAATATATTTTTTCAACCATTTTAAGTGCCTGAACCTCAAAACTTTTCCAACTTTGGTCACTTGAACACCATGATGCATCAGGAACTGGAGGTTTTTGTAATATATGACATAACCCTGTTTTGGCTCCAGTGTCATCATTAATTTCTTCTGTTTAGAGCCAGGTGAGCACTTAACCTCGGGAATTGGGGGCAGATCAGAAAATTTGTTGTGTAAATCATCAGGAATTGTCAGATCAACCTCTAAGAAGAGGCCATAGTTACTGTCATCAAAATCCTTAAGATTCTCAATATTGAAATCTTCAACCCATTCAAGCCCTGAATATGGCAGTTTATCCATCATAGCGTAACCATAGAGGCTGTTGGCATCTACATACAGTATATAATTTGATGACCGTGCTGGATCATAATCAGGCATATATTTGTTATTTGCTCTGGCATATCTCTGAGAGCATTGCACCATGCCTCCTCTTATACATTGTTCCATAAACAGATACATATCTTGATCTTGGATCAGATCCAATTGCATTTTAGTGTTTAAAAACATTGCAGCCCATGCTAGGCCCGGGGCACTGTAGAAATATATTGGATCCAGTTCATAATTTTTCATGGAAGATTTTCTGAATACCTGCAATATATCAGCTAAGAGGGTCACATCAAGTTTTAAATAAGCCATGTGATAATCACCAAATGTCTGGCATTTTAAATTGTTCCACATCAATTGGGCATGGTGATAATCATCATCAGTGATTCCAGATCCTCTGATTTTGCTGTAAAACTCTTCTTGTGGTGGCAGAGCACACTCATCAAATTTAGAAAAATCTGTAACATAGTCATATGGATATACACCCTTCCGCCTAATTAATTTCAGGTCCTGATTTGGAAACAAAGCACATGTGATTTTGAATTGATCATCAGATAATTGAGTGGCCAGTGTAGCCAGGCTAGCCGATAAAATTCTGTAAGAATCAAGGAATCTTATGTGAATAGGAACACCATTAACTTTAATTATTTTGCTAATAGCAATATATTTCTCATCATTTTCAGCTAAAATATTTAAATTCTGCTTGTCAAACCCCTCGTACCTGATCAAATGATGAAAATCATAATTGGATGCTCCATGGCAAAATATAGGGATAAATTTTGGTCTCTGGATCTTAATATTACAGCTATTACACAGGGCCATTAAGAATTTACCATCTGTATGAGAATGGTGTTTCACCTTGATTTTTATATCTGAAAATTCACAATCACATAGTGGGCATTTTTCTGCATTGTTGAAATCTTCAATCTGTTTCTCTGTTAAAGGCAACATGGGTTTTGATTTTAATAAGATGTTAGATGCTATGTCATGGCACTCATTTTCTATTCTATGTGCAAATTCTTTGATGGCATCTGCTCCCATGTATGAATATTCTTTACTAACAACACCATTCTGTACAATCACATAATAAAAGCTGGAAGGTTCATGTAGCTGGTATGGTGTAATTGAAGATTCTTCAGGATCTGGATTGCAGAATGCAAGAGGTTTGAGGTTTGATTCAAAATCACAGACAATATATGCTGGGTGTTCCAACAAGGCTTCAAACTTTTTGAATTTTGCATTTTCACTTGGCATTGGCATCACCATATGAACAGGTTTATGATTTTTACAGTATTTCAGATGCTCAATTAACTTGTTTTTGGCAATTTCTGCATTCTCTTCCCGAACCCCATTCACCATTTTTCTACCATCAAAAACAGTTAAACACCTTCGGCACAACTTGAATATTGTATTGGATTTGCCTTGTTGTGTTCTCACTAAAGCTTCAAGATTATGTATCAGAGTGTAATGATATGTGCCATCCCCTTCAATTAAGAGCAGATCAATCGGAACAGCAGAATCATCATCAATTGTACTGATTCTGAGAGGTTCTATCAAGCAATTGCCACGGCCAGTGGAACAAATAAATACATTAATAGATAATTGTTTGCCATTGATATTCCTGGTCTTTTTTTCAAATTTATCAATATTCTGAATAGACATTGGATATTCTAAACCCTCCATTGCCTCATCAAAATCATGTTCATGTTGTTTATAATAACTTATTCTCTCTGGATTCCTTGAAACTGGAAACAAAGCAGCTAAAATACACCACAAAAAGCATTTATCATCATTATTTTCAATATTAACCACAGCTGATTTGTTTTTAATATTGGCAGGTAATGGCAGATATGTAGATCCTTGTAATGGGCTGAATTCAGAAATATTAACATATAACTTGTGTGGAGATCCGCATAGGCTCCATCCAGACTCTTTTCCTGCAAATTCAGAGTGTTTAATATTCAATTGATCTATCAAACTGCTTATTATTTTGTCTGAATTTGCATTTGAATATACAGGTACAGTTTCTGTTATGTGGGGCTGTGTAAATTTTGTGCCATTTGATTTCTTATATTGAGTAAACAATTTGAGGGACAGCTTATAAGAGCCATTTTGTGCATTTAGAATTGCCTGCACATCAGGATTTATACTGTTCAAAAAATTCTTAATATCACATCTTGGCTCTGATACAAACCGGTGATCCCTTAATTGGCCATTAAAACTGCTATGGATGGGTTCATAGCGTGGCTGCTTTGCAGGTCCAGCATTAACACGTGCTTCATGCTTTCTTTTCAGACCAGATGTAGATGGTTGTGGGGGCAATATTGATGACTGTGCAGAGCAAGTATCTTTATGTTTATATGTGAAATATTCCATGCTATATTTTCTATGGCATTTGGGGCATATTTTTGTGGGAGTTCTGTATTTGTCTGGATTACAAATCTTTTGGTGCTTGGCCCAATTGGGGCTGGATATATTTTTATTCCATTGATTACAATATTTTTGATTTGGCATTTTTGTTGTTGTTTATTATATACAATTTCTTGGGATTCAAATCAAAATTCTATGCTTAATAAAAAATATCAGTTGGGTTCAGCAGTGTGATTTGTGTGTGTGTGTGTGTGTGTGTGTATGTGTGTATGTGTGTGTATGTGTGTATGTGTGTTAATATTTTTGGCTTTGGTATTTATATAAAATTTCTTGGGGTTCAAATCAAAACTCTATGCTTAATAAAAAATATCAGTTGGGTTCAGCAGTGTGATTTGTGTGTGAGTGTGTGTATATGTGTGTGTGTGTGTGTGTGTGTATGTGTATGTGAATGTGTGTATGTGTGTTAATATTTTTGGCTTTGGTATTTATATAAAATTTCTTGGGGTTCAAATCAAAACTCTATGCTTAATAAAAAATATCAGTTGGGTTCAGCAGTGTGATTTGTGTGTGAGTGTGTGTATATGTGTGTGTGTGTGTGTATGTGTATGTGTATGTGTGTATGTGTGTTAATATTTTTGGCTTTGGTATTTATATAAAATTTCTTGGGGTTCAAATCAAAACTCTATGCTTAATAAAAAATATCAGTTGGGTTCAGCAGTGTGATTTGTGTGTGTGTGTGTGTGTGTGTGTGTGTGTGTGTGTGTGTGTGTATGTGTGTATGTGTGTATGGGTGTTAATATTTTTGGCTTTGGTATTTATATAAAATTTCTTGGGGTTCAAATCAAAACTCTATATTGGATAATAATTTGTTGCACAGCATGATACAATATAAATAAACCAGAAATAGGCCACAACTTGGCCACAAGTGGACCGGAAGTAGGCAAACCGGAAGTGGACCGGAAGTGGACCGGAAGTGGACCGGAAGTAAATATGTGTGGGTGTATGTGGGTGGGTGTGGGTGGGTGTGGGTGGGTGTGGGTGTATGTGTGTGTGTATGTATATATGTGTGTAGGTAGGTGTGTCTTGGCCTAGTTTTAAGTGTAGCCAAAAAAAAATATCAAGAGGGGCATATTTTTAACAAATTTATGAACAACAATCTCACAGAAGTGCCTTTTATAAGTATGGGCAAATCAATCTGAGGGGGGTCATACTTTCTCGGAAAATTCCCGAGGGCATTTTTACAAAAATCTTGGATTAGACAGAGTTCCACACTTGAGCAAAAAGCTCATATGCTCATGTTGAGCTAGTTTTAAGTATAGGCAAATCTGCCTGAGGTGGGTTCATACTTTCTCGCCCTGGTTATACCACAAATACAACTACTGGTTTCCTTGATTTTATGCATATAATTGTAATTGTAATAAAGGCACTGATATTCAATAAATATAGGTTTTTTAAAAAAGTGATCCGATTTCCCCCTACCTTCCCTATATTGCAAAATCATGTAGCAATTTAAGCTAAGTGAGTAATGTTAATTTGATATTGTGTAGGTACTAAATACGTGCCTTTAATAAAGATGTTCTTTAACAGTAACACTTAAGGTAGTTTGAAAAATAAGTCTATTTACTTTCCCTGGTTGAAACCGTAAATATATAACAAGGTCGTGTTTTTTTTAGCACAGCGTGCTACGACGCCAGGGGCAGTGTTGTTAAAGGTCCAGGAATTTTAAATAAATTCAATTCCGGTCCAGGAGATAAAATCAGCAAGCGTAAATGGGTTCCGGATCGTAAAGAACCTTTTTTAACATGTAAAGAATATCAATTCGGTCCAGGAACCTTTCTTTCCGGATAAATTTAAATACGGTCCAGGGACCTTTTATTGCGGATCAATTTAAATACAGTCCAGGAATCTTTTTTACTGAATTTAAATTATGCGAGAAAAAAGGTGCCGCCTGTTGCGGAACCCATTGGAATTTATTAATGGTTCCTGGACATGTAACAACCCTGGCAATGGCACCAGGGGTCCGGGTTCGATTCACGGGTGTTAGTTGTTTGTATCTATTCATCATATCATCACTCATCCTCATCTTCGCGATTTTCCAAAGATAGGAAAAACGAAATAAGATAGACCAAACTAATCAATCAATCGACGACATTAAACAAAAAAATTCTAAAATAATATCATTTACTTTAAAACAACCTTTATCTTAATTCAACACGTTCTGTAAGTACACTTCAAGATTAGAGTTGATAACATACTAAATTCATTACGAACCTCATGAGGGGAATAAAAAAAAAGTTGAATGATGTTTTACAGAATATTTGGCCACGTCAGGAACCATGAAATACATTCTTTTGTTCATGACAAGGTTCCACGAAAGAGAGAGGGGGGAGGCGAGAGAGAGATATGGCAGTTACCCCCTCCCCATTCTCGTGCTAACCAAGGATTAAATATTCCCGACTGAATAATTTCCCTCATTTGTCCCACAAGAGAAAACACTTTTAAAGGGAAGCCGACCTTTCGCCTGTCGCGTTGGAACCATTTGTTCCCGTAACTCTCTCAAATTAGGGCTTCGTGTCTTTACACAGAAGGCTGTTTTTCCTATGGGGAAGCATAAGAATTTCGACCTAAAATACATTTACTTTTTTACATTGTCAGAGGCAGTAGGTATAGCTTTCAGATTTCAATTAGCGTGTTTGAATTTATATATTTCCACATTTTAAGACGTTTTCAGAACTCTTTTTGTACTACAGGCTGGTCCAAATATTACGATCGGGTATGCATGTAGGATTATTATTGCAAAATAAAATGACCGATTTTTTTTAAGACACACAATGAAACCAAAGAGTAACGCACGCCACCACAATGTGGCTTTTAACTGCAGTATTCGGGCTGACCTCTATCGGAAAACATACGAATTACTACAACACAACGTATATGAGGAGTAGAGTACTGCATGAGACCACTTTCGCTCGCTCGTACTCGTGCGAGTCTTCCACCCTCGAGCGTTTATAATGGAACATCATTTTAATGTAGCAATAATCCTAAAGTGTAAATCACCAACCCTGAGACCTTCTGTAAACAAACGGTCTCACCGATTCGATGTATCACTCCGCGTCAGCTGATTCATGACCGCAATCATCTGCTGTTACACTCATAGTTCGCCGCACCTATTCATTTTATATAAGAGCCTCTGAATGGGAGAACCCGCTCTCAAAACATCAGACGAATATTCAGCCGCATACATTGTTACTCTCCCGGTCATTCTCTCTTTCATAACCCTTAAAACTGCAGACACTGACACACCACTCCACTGGGATACCAACTTAACCACTTCATTTACTGGTTTCTCAGGATACCACTGACAGAACGTTACATAAATATTGAGTAGAATCTGTTTCTCACCCCTTTTCAAAGGCTGTCCTTGCTGGTGTTTTCAAAACAAGCTCGGAGAACACGGAGACCTTCCCGCACGCATAGAACTCTGCATGTTATTTTTCTAAGGATAAGTCAGGCAATATTACTAAGTTGCACTACTTCCTTGCTGTTCACATGATTATTTTTAGAAAATAACCAATGTTATAAAATATCATTATGTACACAAATCTCTAAGCTCATTGAAAGTTACAATGCATATTACTACAAAATGTTCACACTTATCTTGCCTTGCCATGTCACCAAGTTATTTTACGAAGTGCACTATATTTGGCAGAACAAAAATCGTTATTAGGATGCTTGTCAAAGTTTCCAACCGCAATAAATTTACGAACTTTCTTTGTCTTGTTTTGATCATCATCATCAATATATTTATTGGACTTACAGCAATGCATATGGCTGTTTATGCCCATTATATATTTTATTTACATAAGATACAATTTACTTAAAATCTACAAACAAATTTCAAATACACTCCTATCTATATCATCCTTAGAAATATACATTACCATGTTATATCATTTTGTCTAAAAAAAATGCAAGTAAAATATATTCAATTCACATGCAAGAAAGAAGCCAAATTTATGGAAAATGATTACTGGTGCAAAGAGTTAACAGAGCATTGGGTTTAAAGTGAGACGTCATTTGCGGCAGCGTATCCCATACTACAAATTGGCCATTGTTTTACCTTACGTAATGAATCCTGTAACAACGCTGGGATTTTCGTGTGGATTATTTTACTTCTATGAGTTTGCAATGCTTTCTGCCATGCAGGTGGTTTTGTTTACAGAAGGTCTCAGGGTTTGTGATTTGAACTTTACACACATGCATGTAAAATATCCGTCCTGGCAGTTTCAGCACACAATCATCTGTTTCGTTTGCATATATCACTGTATTGGTAACAGAGGAAGGGCATGAGTAAAGGCTTCCGCGCTGTTCTTTCCTCTGCGGCAGTTGCGGAGCACTGTTGCCAGCTTAGCTCTTTTGGAGCCGGATCTGGTGTGGTTCGAATAGCTGTTTGAATCTTAGTTTAAACAGTAGATCCAGTCCCGATTAGCCTTTCTGTGCATAAAGTGGACTGAAAATAAACTTTCATCAATGTGATCCTATCTTTATCCGTCCTCTACTTCGCGATTAGCACAAAGTGGCAGAGAAGCGAAGAATTCAAGAACTCTTCATTATTCAAATTAAGAGTGACTAATAAATTGATGCCCCTTCCCCTTTCTGGGACAAGAATTATATCCGGGATTCTAACAATAACCCCTGACATTTCTGCTCTCTTATTGTCAGTGACTCAGAAACGAATATTCAGAAAATGAGTCTAAGCTCCCCAAGTTGACAGGTCTGAAAATATACATCAACCCGGACAGGTTATAATTTATTTACGTGCGGTTCGAAGCGAATTATTTACACTCAACCGCCTCCGGTAATGACTTCACTCGATGGAAGTGAAAAGTGTGGTCTTGACCTCGACCTACAAGTGAATGAACCAAATTCAGCATACACGACGACCAATTTCCAGCCAACATTATTTGACAGCTCTCTTGTCACGTAGAGGTGAAGTTTCGTGGAGTATTCTGTGGAATTTCAATTTTAATGCCTTATATGGTTCACAAGTAGCACAGGCGAATAAAAAATTGACGTAAATGCTTCTTATTCTGTTTTAATGTGGGTAGAACGTTGTAATATAAGTTTCTTCAAAATTTCTCGTACAGTGCTGCCATCTAGAAGAATACCACGCACATGACCAAAAGTTATCATTCCAACCACACTTTGCCCGCATTCTAAGTGAAGCTCACAGAAATTTGGGATTTAAAAGGGTAGAAGAACGGAACTTGTTTGCAACTCGCAATTCAAGAAAGACATCGAAAAATTAGAGAACCCAAAATAAATTTCTCTACTATTTGAACTTGATGGTACATATCCAAAACTCACTCCCAGCAACATATTACGCGAAATCTTTAATATCTCGTCACTTGAAGAAATAAGACAAATAAGTCAATTAAATTTCCTCTCCAAACTTATTGATGGTGAAATACATTCTTCTCATCTGCTGTCGAATTTTTTTTTCATACCAAACTGTGTTAAGGCCCAGAACTGACCTCTTTCAAATGCCCCTCGGAAGAACCAGAATGGCCAAGCTGAACCCATGAGAAGAATGTGCAACTTATTGAACTCATTTTCTAAGAATAACACAAGCACAGACTTATTGAAATGTAATTGTAACTTTCGATCTAATCTTTGAATTTTTATATACGAGGGGGTATCAAAAAGTTTTGCCTGTTGAGGTATAGTGGAAAGATTGAAACAATGAACATAGCCTACATATAGTTTGCCTGTAGCATCCTCTACTCAGAGTTACCCTTCCACACAGTTTCCATCACATTCGTGCTTCTTGGCATGAGATTCGATGACCTACAGGAGGTTAAAACAGCTCTAAACGGTGAGGCAAGTTGTGTTCTGTGGAATATTTCCAAAATGGTTTTGAGGGCTGGATAAAACGCTCGCTCAACAGCATCGAATGCATGTTCAATGTTTCAATATTTTCATTATTAAATAAATTATACCTGAACAGGGAAAACTTTTTGATAGCTCCTCGTATTTTGTTCTCTTCACAGAATTTCAGTTTTCAATTAGCTTGTAAGGTTATATCCCACAATTTAGTTACATTATTGCATTACCTCTGTTTTTGTTGTCTCCTTAATCTAATAATTACATTCTTGGACAATTGTTATTTAATGCAAATTGTATATTACGTCATTCATACTTCTTGTGAACATTCTCTATTATGATCTCGGTAATGTAATTGTGGCATCCAAATTGAACACTGTAATTGAGCATGCGCCTGTTATGTTTGAATTAAGTAAATAAATAAATGAACTGTTTCCATGTTATAGTCTGTGCAAGAAAAACTGGAATATAGCTTTGTAATATACATGTAAATTACATGAGTAAATGCTTTAAAATTTGTAAATAACACTATTTCTATCGACAGACACATCTCAATGACGCTTTTGTTGCATCTAATGATGTCTGAAGTGTTATTATATTTATGTACATACAGTGGCATGCCCAAGGGGGAGTTGATGGGGGTTTACCTAGTATTAATAAAAAAGAACGTCGAAGGCAGGAAAATATGTCAAAATTAGGAATAACTATTAGAAAAATTGTACACAACACCCGTCCTTCCCCTCACGAAAATTCTGGGCACGCCTGTGTACATATTCTGAAATCTACATATTATCCTCAAGGTATATCTTTTATTGGGATTGATCCTGTTTTGATGTCTCATTTTAAGTGGATATTTGTTAGTTTGTATTTAGGATTATTATGACCAAAACCCCATGTAGACCATTGGGTACAAATAACAATGACCACCACTACATGTTCTACCTGATTGGCAATATTTAGAGTGAAAACACAAAATTTAAACATACAGACATGGATAACGCGAGGCGGTGCAACAACTGAGAAACAGATTAACTTCCTAAGCGTGAGAACAACTGTGAAAATTAAAAAACACGATTGGATGCGAAAGAAATAGCCGCGAAATTGTAGGACGAGAAAGGAATAATGGTTTGATTAATTTCTGCTTAATAATAATAATTTCTGAAGGCACCCAAATGTCAATATCTCTTCCAAGAGGCTCTAGCTTCTGGGCTCACACTCGGAGAACTAAATGCATCATATCGATTGATGCACTAAAGTGTATTTTATGGCTTCTCCACAGAATCAGATTCACATTTGATGCATTTGGGTGAATTTTTGTATGTCGTGAAAGAAGCACCAAAGTGTATCATTTGATTCAAGTGAGGGTTCCTTTCAGTCGAGATGCACTTCAATGCATCAGTTGATGCGGTTTGATGCACCTTCCTGCATATTTTTTGATGATGCAGGAAGGTGCATCAAGGAACATCAACTGATGCATCTCGACTGAAAAAAATCCTCACTTGAATCAAATGATACACTTTGGTGTTTCTTTCACGACATACAAAAATTCACCCAAATGCATCAAATGTGAATCTGATTCTGTGAAGAAGCCATAAAGCACACTTTAGTACATCAATCGATATGATGCATTTAGTTTTCTGTGTACATAGCCAGAATCCTCTGTGGGGCTCGTGTTGTACCCTGTCAGCACAATTTGTGTTTGTGATTGTCCTTTTGCTAATTTCTTATGATCACATTTCAACCTGATTTTCGTCATGACCAGAAATAAGGGCAGAACAACAGTTGTAGTGTAGATGTGTCAGCCTTCTTTTTTTTTTTTTTTTTAAGTCAGGACTTTTCATGTCCAGCATATTGTTTATTGAACTGGGATGTGGGTTGTTTACATAGTAAATGTGTACAGGAACATTGATAATTACAATGACATTAGTGTTTCCTGCTACTGTCGCAGGAGACAGGTCGTGGGTATGTGCCCAACATATACAACTAACTACAAACAATACATACAAGATATACAAGGATTTATCATGATAATTTACACGAAATTTGAATACAAGCACAGGTGCACATATTATACATTTGTTAAAAACCATATGAAGAGGTTACTTAGGTTCCCTAGAATCTGAGTGTGATTCACTTTGTCATGGTCGTGGTAGAGGTACCTTACGCCGTCGGGGACGGAGTGTCCCGATGGAGTTTATCAGTGGATTGGTGTGGGCTCGAACCTTGGCCCATATGCGTTGTTTGGCGATTTGGAGCGTCTCCTCTATCATTGGATATTGCAGATCATCATAAATCTGGGTGATACGGGTGTCCATGGGGTAGGACCCAATCATGCGTAGCGCTCTGTTCTGCACAATCTGGATCTTTTTGTGATGGGTCTGTGCCATCTGGGTCCATACCGGACTGGCATAGAGTAGAATAGGCCGAACCATCGAAGTGAACACATGGAGGCGTGTGGCAAAAGGAAGAGTGTGCGCACGTAGCAATGGAGATAGGTAGCCAAGACGCATGCGTGCGCGCTTGCAGGCCGCATCTGTGTGAGGTCCAAATTTCAGTCGTCTGTCCAGGAGGACACCCAGATATTTCACTTGATCACGATGAGGCACTCGGCGTCTGAAGAGGGTGACTCGAGCTCGTTCTGGTACGGGGCCCAAGCCGAAGACCGTAACAAAACTCTTCTCCGGGTTTATCCTGATCTTCCATTTTGTGGCCCATTTCTCAAAACGGGTGGTGTACTTCTTCAGTTTGTCTTCGCAGTTTTCGAGACGTTTGTCCCAGACAAATACTGCCGTATCATCGGCATACGTGGCTAGCATGCCTGTTTCAGGTGTTGGAATGTCAGCTGCATAGAGTGCAAACAGAAGAGGGGAAAGCACTGCACCTTGCGGAACGCCGGCCAGGATGGGGCGTGAAGACGACTGGTGGCCGTTAATAGTGGTAACAAAACTTCTCCCGAAGAGGAAACTGGACAAGATCTGACAATATGTGGTCGGAATGTGCCTTCGGTGGAGTTTGTACAAAAGCCCGTGGAGCCACACACTGTCAAAGGCCTTTTGCACGTCCATGAAGAGTCCTAATACTTTTTGTCTGCGGTCGAGTTTGACCGCCACTGTATCTACCACACGTAACAATTGTTCCGTTGTACCGTGATGTAACCGGAAGCCAAATTAGTGGTCAGGTATCAAGTGATGAAGGTCACAAAAGTGTGCCAGTCTGGTTCGAAGTACTCGTTCGAACGTCTTCCCCACATGGGTCAGGAGGCTGATTGGTCTATAGTTGTTGAGTTCTTGCGGGTTTTTACCCGGTTTAGGAATAGCGATTACCTTTGCTAGTTTCCAGTCTCATGGGAAGTAACCAAGGCGAAGCATGTGTGTGAAAAGTTTGGCTAAGAACACGTAGCCTTTTCTTGTTAGGTGTTTGAGCGCTTCTGCAGGAACACGATCGATGCCTGGGGCCGAGCGGGATTTCAGCAGACGAGTCGTTGCATACACTTCTCGTGGGGTGACATGAGGCACGTCGAGACCGAGTGGCATACGTTTTAGGGAGTGTAGTCCCTCAATTACCAGACGTGTTGTGGAGGCATCCCGCAAGTCACTGTTGGGGGTGAAACTCTGGGCGAAGTGGTCAGCCATCAATTCGGCCTGTTCCTGAGGATCAAGGACAGGACCATGTTGTGTGGTTATTGCGGAAAGAGGCGCTTTATCCTTGTTGATCAGCGATCGCGTCAGCTTCCAAAAGGAAGGATCCATTGGTGAAAGGTTTCGAAGTTTGTTGTCCCATCTTGCAACACGATCCCGAAGAAGGAATTGGTGAAGATGCCTTCCTATGAGGGTCCATTCCGCATAATGTGGCAAATATTGAGTTCTCTGCCATCTTCGGCGCGCCCATCGTGTTAATTTCAACAGGATGAAGAGCACCGGGGAAGCTGTCGTGGCCACAGGGTCAGGCTTCGTGCGGGTGTTTCTCTTCCAGGCGTCTACCAGTACGTTGGAAAAATGTAAGATAGCCATGTCGATCTGCCGAGGGGATCGCAGTGGAATACTGAGAAGATCGAGTTGGTGATGTGTTTCACGACGGAAGTTGTTCCAGTCAGTGATATGTTCCTGCAGGGGACAGAATCGCTGGCAATAGACTCCCTGTGCGATGGAAGAAAAGACTGGCAGATGGTCGGAAAGAAGATCTGATTCCACGTAGGGTGTGGTGCTGTAACCGACTCCTTTAGTAAGGACGACATCTAATACGTCTGGCTGACCTCGCCCTCTTGGGTAGAAGGTGGGGTCAAGCGGTGCGCTGATGGAAAACTCCGTTTGCGGAAGAAGATCATAAAGTCTATTTCCAGCTGGGTTGGCCACTCTGCTGTTCCAGGAGGTATGTTTGGCATTGATGTCTCCCCCTATCACGACGTATTGTCCAAGGGTCTCTAGGTGCAAGATGTCATCTTCGTTAAAGGGCACCCGCGGTGAACGGTAGGCTGCGACAAGGATGAGGTCGGAGGTTTTGGTTTTGAGTTGGATTGCCAGGATTTCAAGAGATGTCATGATTGGGGTGGCAATTTGCACGGCTGGAATGCCCTTGCGCAGAAGTATCATTAGTCCACCTTTCTGTTGTCCTTGGCGATCTAGGCGAAAAATTCTATAATGAGGGAGTCTCCAATCCAGATGAGGCTTGAGGTGTGTTTCATTAATCAGTGCTGCAGTGATATTCTTGGAGTTAAGTAGTTGGCTAAATTCCTGAGTTTGGTTTTTTATCCCGTCAGCGTTGAAGATGAGCCTTCAGGAAAACACCATATTAAATAGCATTAAGGTATTCTAAACGATTGCACAAAATAAGCAATTTTGATATGTAAAGGCAGATTAGGTTGTGCAATTTTACAAACTCAAATAACGATTCAATTTTAACAATTACTGTTAATTTTATTTTAACAGAAGTAACAAAAAAATAGCCAGTTGTGAATCTTTTTATATTTCCGGGCTAAATACTGAATGCAACGCCATCTTTAATCAGAATTTTCAACAATTCATTTGGCTTGTTCAGTACGCGTTGTAACTTCGTATGTAGTCTTTTGTTGCAGGAATTGTCAAGGGCGTGTGGCTGACGCCCGTTCTGTGTCTGTGATGGACTGTGGTGATTTGTAGCGTAGCGACCCCCACGGAGTAGGAAACCCGCAACGCGCGTTCGATAATAATTCACTGTAGTACTACGAATGGACAGTTGATAAACCAGCGTCCGAATAACAGGGTAGGAAATTGTACAGTCGTTGTGTTGAGCTATCTGACAATCAGCCACTGCAGGCTGTAGCTTCTTTGCCCCTTCCAGCGTCGTCACTTCATCCAAAATTTTGTGGAATCTTGTCATGAACAAAAGAATGTATTTCATGGTTCCTGACGTGGCCAAATATTCTGTAATACATCATTCAAATTTTTTTATTCCCCTCATGAGGTTCGTAATGAATATAGTATGTTATGAACTCTAATCTTGAAGTGTACTTACAGAACGTGTTGAATTAAGATAAAGGTTGTTTTAAAGTAAATGATATTATTTTAGAACTTTTTGTTTAGTGTCGTCGATTGATTGATTAGTTTGGTCTATCTTATTTCGTTTTTCCTATCAACAGGCCGGCACGTTTTTTCTCGCATAATTTAAATTCAGTAAAAAAGATTCCTGGACTGTATTTAAATTGATCCGCAATAAAAGGTCCCTGGACCGTATTTAAATTTATCCGGAAAGAAAGGTTCCTGGACCGAATTGATATTCTTTACATGTTAAAAAAGGTTATTTACGATCCAGAACCCATTTACGCTTGCTGATTTTATCTCCTGGACCGGAATTGAATTTATTTAAAATTCCTGGACCTTTAACAACGCTGCCCCTGGCGTCGTAGCACGCTGTGCTAAAAAAAACACAACCTTGTTATATATTTACGGTTTCAACCAGGGAAAGTAAATAGCCTTATTTTTCATATATTTACGGTTTCAACCAGGGAAAGTAAATAGCCTTATTTTTCAAACTACCTTAAGTGTTACTGTTAAAGAACATCTTTATTAAAGGCACATATTTAGTACCTACACAATATCAAATTAACATTACTCACTTAGCTTAAATTGCTACATGATTTTGCAATATACTTGTTATCAGTAATGAGGATTGGCTGCTAAAACTGGGTGCCACAGTATACTTTATCTTGGTAGACAAGCCTTAGCATTGCGAGGTCAAAATGCGTGGTAAAAAGTGGGCTGGCAGCGCCACTGCTAATTATATTATGCAGCAGCAACTAACTATCTCTACACAATAGCATTTACAATTTTGTCCATCACTGCACGGTAGCTTTTTGGCAAAAGCATTGAGAGACCAATCAGGGAATCATAGGGAGGTTTCAGACCGAAGCGACACGCGTTGATGAAAGCGAACCCTCAGTAATCAATGAAATCTCTCGAATCAAAGCGACACAACAATCTGCACGTGTTGCACGGACCGGGCTGGTTTCTGAATGGCGTGCATCTGTCGCCTCGGTCTGTTTGTTTGCGAGGTGAAAGCTTTCTTTAAGGGAGATTTGAGACCCATGCGACAAACGAGATGCGACGCGTCGCTTGAGAACGAACCAATCAACGGAAACGTTTCACATCGTTGCAGCATGACAGGTTGCACAAGCCTGCGTTGATGAAATCCTCAAGCGACACTTGTTGTCTATTGCTTAGGTGTGAAACCCCGCTGTCGGAACCGTTTCCGTATGTCCGTGCCAACCGCCGTGGTTGAGTGGTTAGCACAGCGCGCTACGACGGCAGGGGTCCTAGGTTCGAATCCTGGCCTCGATATGAGTGACTGTCCCTTATTCAATTTCATTATTCAATTTCATCATATCATCGCTCTTCTTTGTCGTCGCGATTAGCCAAAGGTGGGAAAAAAGTGATGTAAAATAATCAATCAATTTGTTTTAGAGCACTAATAAGCAAAAAAGTAGAACTCTTATGCAACTGGCCGTTCATGCGAACTCTCCATATGTGGGATACTACAATTGTTATTAAAAGGAAATTTTGATGGACTGTAAAAGTTTTTCCGTGTTGTGCAACATCTCGTCTAATCTAAAACTGTGTATTTACGAAGTTAGTCCAGCGTCACAGTCAATTTCCACATTGAGGCATTCATAAATCAGACAGGACCGAATCGTAACTGATAAATGTTGTCGAGTTTCTTTCTCGACCATTTCGTTTGATTTATAGCCTTGTTAATTGAACCCGTAGAGTCCGGCGCACGGTCCGGCTGAAAGGCCAGTCATTTACCGAAGAAGCTCGCACGAGGGCGTTCGGAACCGCTTCCGAACAGGAGAAAACAAGCAACCAGCTTTTCCGAACTGCGCGCTAACTCCTTAATTGGCGCGAGTCTGCTACGAAGCTGGTCGTCGAGCCACTTCTTTTGTTCGCAATGGCGCCAAAATGGGGGCGGGAACGATTGGCCTGCCCTCTTGTGGCGAACTCCTGCAGATTCTCTCTACGTGATGCCCTTAAACGGGCAATGGAAGTTTCGTGTTTTACCCAGAGTTCCCTACTAGACTCGGTCCTATTTCGCGAGTTTGAACGTGCATTTTCGTTCAATCTAGAAAGTTCCTCGTACAGAATAGGACGTTATGCAGCTAGCATTTGCATTGAGAGGCAAGTGCAGTTCCACGTTGATATCAAGCTCGTCCGTGTTGGAATATTTTGGAAATTAGGGCCAACTTTAGTTGTCGGAGTTCACTTGTCTCTCTCCCATTCAAATCCCACGTGGTTCCTGCCCCAAATACCTTGTTCAACTACTTAATTAGTGCAGTTGACTCTCCTAAACCTCAAACTCTACTGGGTAAAGCCCATTTATAGCTCTTTTACATTCAATAGACGGAGCTTTTGTAAATTCGAAAAATACAGGGTGGTCACAAAGTATAGTGTGTAAATTATAAGAACTAGGATCATGCGATATGGGACAATACGTAATGTAATGATGCAGATTTATATTCCTGCACAGTGGTGCCATCTGTAAACCGCGTTTGTGGCGCTGCATTCGGAATTGTCCAAAATGGCGTTTGCGTACATGTCTTCAATGCTCACTCCCTCATCATCAGAGGTGGCTGATGGGGACACAGCCCCTCCGAAATTTTAAAAAATCAGCTTTTTAAAATAAAGGCAGTGAAGAACTTGGGGGAACCCCGAATGGTAAACGCAAATCCTTTTTAAAATGCCAAGTTTTAAATATACGAAATATCTTACAGTGTATGCCGCCCCCTAGGAAGTATATATGTACTATGCACCTTTACAGTTCCAGCCCCCCTCCCCACCCCCTAACAAAAAATATCTTGCGTGCGCCAGTCGAGTGTCCTCTACGGTATACCCTTAACGTAACTCCACACGAAGAAGTCCAGAGGGGTTACATCAGGTGACTTGAGTGGCCAAGGTATAAAACCACCCATCCTAATCTGCTGGTTTGGGAAGATTTCTGTCGAAAAACTCATAAAGAACTCTAACCGAGTGTGGAGTAGCTGTGTATCCCATATTATCTTAATATCAAGTGCCTTTCGCCCATACTCTGTCTGAAAAGATCGTTTCACTAGAACTGGTAACTTGGTTTTGTGAGACCACAGCATATATTACACTTTCTCTTGCACAGACGCCATTCTTGACGCTGTTGGCTGCATTACCGCAATCGCGGCTCACAGATGGAAGCACTGTACACAAATTAAACTTGCATTATTACGGTACGTATTGTTGCAAGCCGCAAGTTCATAGTTCTTACAGTTTACACGCTATAATATATATTCTTTATCAGGAAAAGACTTGACGGCAACATTGTTTATTAACCACTTTTGATAGTGGTGAAGTTTTAAGTTTTCTCAATTGTGTACTTATATTTTATACAGTGCTTTCACGGTCGAAGCATTTTCACAAACATCAAATAGGCACATGCACCAAGAAGACGTACTGTACACATTATTTTTTAATTAGAATTAGAAATTTCCATAGAGCGAACTCAAAATATTTTGAAAATATATTTTTGTAGCACTGAATTTGAAAAAAAGACGTGAGGTGAAATTCTTCAGGCACCATGACGATCGGTATTTTTCCACCCCTGAAGGTGATATTTAATGAAAAGCAATGCAGCTTAACCCAGATAAGAATGCCTCTGGCAAACTCGCAAGCTAAAGTGTATAGTCATTTGTTTTCTCCTCTCGCTTCGCCTTCTCTCGTGTCTTTTGACAGTGCTGCACAATTTGGCAACGCAGGAAGGCTGGAACAATGCAAGCAGCTGATTGCATCGCTCGCGTTCCCTCAGCTCGCTTGTGGTTGAATATTCGACAACAGTGCCACATGACATCCTTATCTTGGTCAAGCTGTATGTAAGAAAATTTGTATTATTGTGGGACATTAAACAGTTCTTGGAACACTAACATTAGCACTGCATTTATGAATATTGATGTTATTATAGTATTAATAGTTCTAACCCTTTATATCAATCTCTACAATGAGAGGACCTTTTAGATCGCGTAACGGTAACTATGTCGCCATGAAATCAGGCATCCCGGGTTCGATTCCTGGGAAAAAACATAGCGCACATTATAAATGGGTTTCCTCGATGCCGTACTGGGAACGTCGTCGCCTTGTAATCAAGGGGTCTTGGGGTCGATACCCTTTGGAGGCAATTTGCACATGGTTCGGATCCCACTTCAAACCGTAGGTGCAGTCCCTCTTGGCCTCTCAAGGTACAAGTCCACTTTATACTCAGGTAGGGTAATCGGGACTGAACCTACAGTTTAAAGTGGGATCCGAGTCACTGAGCAGTTTGTCTGCAACGGGTATCGAACCCGGGACCCTTTGATTATAGTGCGACGACGCTACCAATACGCCATCGAGGAGGCCCGACAGATCTGAGCTTAAAGTAGACTTTTATAAAACATTGGACAAATCGTCTTGCAAGCATTAGAATATGTGACGAACAAAAATTGACAAATTTAAAGAAATGCCCGTGTATTCAATTATTATGAAAACTAATTCTCTTCTTGCGATATAACAAGTTTCGTCAGTTCTCCTCAAACTAAACTATTAATATTATAACTCTGTTATCACCATCAAATGCTGTAACAGATAAATTATTTTCCCCACACACAGCTTATTCTTGAAACGTCATCCCTGTAAACTTAAAACAGCACCATCTGTTCTATATTATATATAAAAAAACACTGAAATTAAATTCTCATAGATACAATTGCTTTACAGTTTTCTCATATCGTGCACGTCTGACATCTGACGGCGAACTGCCGCACTACTTGGATCCCAATTGAACCCTCAGAGCCATCTGCCAACTAAGTGGTAAACTATCACGAATTCTAATGACGTGACAACTGTTGAATTTCACGTGACTGATTGATTTTGTTTATTTCACTGCGCTTTCTGCTACTTTTGGCTAATCACGAAGATGAAGGTATGATTAACTAAGAACGCCCACGCCAGAGGTTCTATAAAATAATGCCAAAACTCAAATAGTATGAGCATTGATATTCTAGAAGAGCTCGAGTTTTGGTGTAGTTCATATTGAGTAACTGAAAAGTAAGTTCACTAAAATTTGTACTACAGACAAGAGAGATAAGAACTAATCCCGACGAAATTATTTAAATCTCTCCTGAATGCAGTTGAAAATAAATTGGTAAGAATGTCTTGTTATGATCGTCTTAATCTAACGATATTTGTATATCATATATCTGACGGTTTTCTAGTGTTGATAAATGGTATTTATTGATTTTATGATGTAAGAGAGCTGTTTTATTTGTATTTTTGAAAATAAAATTGCGTCGCCTTTCTTCTCCACATAGTTAGACCTTAAGGCACGCCTTTGAAACCACATCACACACTCCACTCTCGCACAGACGCTATTTTGGACACTAGTGCAAGCAGCACCGCAAACACGGCTCACAGATGGCAGCACCATATAAGAATTAATCTTGCATCATTATGTTAGGAATTGTCGCAAGCTCAATATTCTTAACACTTACAGTTTACATATGTTAATAAGCTTGTTTATGAAAGAAAGGCTTGATGACCATTTTGTATATCGACCACTTTCAGTGGTGGTGAACTTTTAAGTGCTTTCAATTGTACCGTTACACATGTTTTATTTGTACTTCATTCACACCTGGGAAGGTTGAGACTCAAGTGTTGCCACATAAAGGGAAATTTGCCTTTTGCAGGGAAATTCGGACCGAAATTTTAGCCAAAAGGGAAAATGGAATTTCGATTAAAAATACCACAATTGCAGGGCAATTTTAAAGTCATCTGATTACATTATTACAGTTTATGTTAATTTCGAATTTCATATCCACAATTTTTATGTTATTTATTTTTCTATTCCTACTTGTTTCTGCTCCTGTAAGTTTATTGTACGTTGCTTTTATGCATCTTTGGATAAATAGTAACGATGAGGATTAACGATTAAATAGATTCCTGACCAGGATTCAAACCTGGCAGATCTGGTCAGGAAGTGATGAAACTGAAATGTAAATTTATTTTAAAATATTTTTTATGCTAACGAATAATTCCACCACCACCATTAATAATGTTGCAACTACTACTACTACTACTTATTATTATTATTATTATTATTATTATTATTATTATTATTATATAATTTGCTTAGGTGAAGGGAAAAATTGGTCCAAAAAGGGAAATTTTGCCCTTTGGAATGGGAAATTGTGCCCTCATATTGTGGCAACACTGGGTTGAGCTTTAACCCGTGTTTGAACCTAACCTAAACGTGGATTCGGACGTGAATGAGCATCGAACGTAAGTTAAACACCTTCTCGTACAAGCGCCGTATTCCATTCTCTGACGCAAGCGTGGAATACTTTCGTTGGTTAGGTTAGGCTCGTTAGGTTTAAATCTCTTGGCACAATTATACTACATTTTAGACTAACAACGAAAGTATTTAATCTAACACCAGAATACAAAATACGGCGCTTGACCAAGAAGGTGCTTCACTTACGTGCAATAAGTGTGACCACAGGCAACACAACCTGCGCAGAGTTGCGTATCCTGTGCGGGTCTCGCTTATCGCACAACACTTCTACAACCTTGCGTTCTAACGTCACTAGAGACGGTTTTTATTCTTAGGTTAAAATGCCCAAGTTAAGTTGTTAGGTTAGGCTACCTAGATTTAGTTCTCTTAGCATAAATAATAAATTTGCAGTGTAATTATGCTAATAGAACCAAACTTAACAGACCTAACCTAACAATGTAGGCATTCCTCATCTGACGTCAGAACACAAGGTTGCAGAAGTGCTGTGCAATAAGGGAGACCCGTCCTGGTGCATCGTACTCGCGCTTGGATTGGAGGGACATAGTGTAGCAGGCTTCCTTATGGCCCGAGATGGGCGGATTAGGGGGAAGATGCGCGAAGGCTTTTCGACCGAATGTTCTCTTCTTTTTTATGGTTTTTCTATGTACCCTGCTATTGCCAGACGTATGAAGGGTAAAGAAGAATGTTGTATAGGGTAACAATACAGTGCTTATATATTGATAATGAAGACTTTTTCGAATAATATGGGGCTGGTTGCTTCTTTGCGCCCTCCAGCGTCGTCTCTTCGTCCAAAATTTTGACCAAATGAAGGTTATAGGCGAAAAAACTCCCAAGTCGAATTATATCGATTTGCTCTTGTCGATGGCATTAAATAGCTCCGTCAGTGTGGTTTTGTATGGTGTTACTGTACAGACGAAAAACTCTGAAAAATCCTGAGATGTGAAATTTTAAAAAGGTTATACAAAGGAAAAGTAGTGAGTCTTAAAAGTTTGAACTGTTTCATTTAAAAACTGGAAAATGTGAATTGTCAGGTTTTTTCCCCTCGGACTCTTCAAATGTAAAATACCCGTGATTCTAATTTAAGGTTACTGGAGAGAGAGAGAGAGAGAGAGAGAGAGAGAGAGAGAGAGAGAGAGAGAGAGAGATTATCAGATAAGAATGCCACCAACAAACTCGCAAACTAAAATGCTCGGTCATTTGTTTTTCCCTTCTCGCTTCCCCTTCTTTAGTGTCTTTTGACAGTGCATTTGAAAACACGGGAACAATGCAAGCAGCTGATTGCATCGCCCACGTTCCATCCCCTTGCTTATGCCTCGACTACAGCGCCACAGGGACATGCTTACCTTGGTTAAGCTCTGTGTAAATAAACTTGTTTAATTGGAGGATATAAAATAGTTGTTGGATCTTAAAATGACGTCTTCGATAGCGTAGTTGTAACGTTGTCGCCTTGTAATCAAGGGGTGTCAGGTTCCATACCCGGTGGAAGCACATTGCACAGTGGTTCGGATCCCACTTTAAACCGTAGGTCCTGTCCCTCTTGGCCTCTCAAAGCATAGCCTACTTTATGCTCGGCTAGGAGAATCAGGACTGGACCTACAGTTTAAAGTGGGATCCGAACCCTTGTGCAATGTGCCTGCAACGGGTATCGAACCCGGGACCCCTTGATTACAATGTGACGACGTTACCTCTACACCACCGAGGAGGCCCAACATATATGAACTTGAAGTGGACTTTTATACAGACTTTGACAAAACACTTGCTACCTACCATCAATGTGATCAAGAAACTGATACGACAGAAAAGCTCAAAGGAATGGTTATGCCCAGATGTATAAATGAAACTTTCTCTATTCACTTATAATGTAAACTAATTCTCTTTTCGCGATGTAACGAACTTCATAAGTTAAGCGCTAAAACTAAACTGTTTTATTATAACTCTATTTTCATAAACAAATCCCGTTAGAGTTAAATATTTCTCCTCACCCACAGCTGAAAACTTCACCCGTGAATACTTGAAAGACAAAAGCGCCATCTATTTTATATTATCAAAAAACACGTTGAAATGAAATTCTCATACATACCATCGCGGCTCAGGGATATCATTCTACACTCTCGATTTTCCGCACATTTCAAATATTTTCGTGAAAATATTTAGTTCCTCATAACAAACAGTGTTTGTAAATAGCGCGGAAGGTAATTTTTTAGATCTACGTGTTACGAAACTTACGTTTTTTTTAAAAAAATTAAAATTTTTTGCTTATCGTCAAAAAAATTTTCAGGGCTTCTATGATGGAGGATTTATGTCACAGGCGCAAGTCTGAAGATTTCGAATCATGGATTCATGTCACAGGCGCACGTCTGATTTTTTTCTTTTTCTTCTTATGATTGACTTGTGCAATGGGAACATTTGCGATTGCGATATGTTATTTGTGTGACATATTGGCGGATTGGACATTTCAGACATTGGATTTCATTTATGCGACTTCAGAAATTGGAATTAATTATTTCTTCTTGGCAACTGCAAGCCGAAATGGGGAGGGTTGTAATTTCTAAATGACTTTTGGGATGGGATAATTTGCGACTTCTTTTTTTTTATGATAGGACGGGAGTGGAGGGTGTTATTCTGTGGAAAAGGACAACAAGAACTTTCAACATAGGAGTTTTTGGACTTTGAAATTTAACTTCGACTCGCAATTCAGTGCCTGGCTTTGGTAAAAAGAGGTAAGTTACCATCTTAGGTTTAATTTTAGCCTTAATTTTTGGTATCTTCATGTGTCAATGCGGAAAACAGTGAGAAATAGTGTTGGGGGCAGCTGACTCCGGCCAATTTCTAACATGCCTTTAAAAGGGACTCTATAAATATAGGCGGGGCCGCGGTAGCGGTAGGTCAATTACCCCAAGGGCGGAGCCCGGAATCGGTGGGAAATTTGGACTCAACAATTTCAAACGACAACATCTCAACTTCAAACGGCTGTACATTCGTAAATTCTTGTTTCCGCGCTCCAAACTTTTGTTCTTCAGAATTAGCATCACATAATCTTCATAAAAAAAAAAACTTCCGAAATCGAGGGTGTAGAATGGGACACCGGACCTACAAGCGCCTTACAGTTTTATCATATCGTACACATCTGACGGCGAACTGCTGCACTGCTTGCATCGCCATTGAACCCTCAGAGCCATCTGTAAACCAGGTGGTAAACTAGGCTATCACTGAGAAAATGTAAAATATCTTCTCTAAGATTTGTACTACAAATAGGAGAGAGAAGAACTCACGCCAAGCAAATTCTTTGAATTCAGTTGAAGTGAAAGAATATGAATAACTTATCCTTGTCTTAATCTAACAATATTTGCACCTCTCTCACATGTATTCCGATTTTGTAGTGTGAGTTAATAGTATTTGCTGGTGTTATCATGTGGGAGAACGATTTTATTTGCATTTTTAAAAATACGATTATGTCTATTTTATGCCACATTTGGCTGATTGCTTCAATGAGGAACACTCACATAGGAGCACCCATGAACCGGAAAGGACTCGAACCCGAAATTTTTCTACTTTTACTACTCAATTATAATGTAAACTACTAATTCCCTTTTTGCGATGTAACGAACTTCATAAGTTAAGCGCTAAAACTAAACTGCTTTATTATAACTCTATTTTCATAATCTAATCCCGTTACAGTTAAATGTTTTTTCTTACACGAACCTCAATCTCAATGCGTCACCCGTGAAAACTTGAAACAGCGCCATCTCTTTTATATAACATAAAAATACCCGTTGGAATGAAGTTATCCTGTATACAAGCCCATGTTTTTATCATATTAGAGTCCCTGGATGTATGACTTGACGTCATATATGAGTACTCGCGAGTGGGCGCATCAAATAGCATTGGTTCTTATGGAACGCAGAGCATCATGAAACTTTATTTTCTTAAATTGTCTTTAATGTAATGGCCGAATTCCAGGTATTACTTCAAAGATGAAGAAACGAACGTAATAAATATGTAAATATTAAAAAAATTATGCGTACAAAATGTTTTGTAAAGAATGTGTAAAGTGAGGCAAGGAGCTACTCGCTCTCCGATACACATTACACGTAATTACATGTACGGACGATGTTTCACACATAGTATAATAAGGCATAGACGTAAGGTGTAATCAGTGGCGGCGATTAGGGGGGGGGGCATGGGGAGCAGTTGCCCCACACTTTTTGCCACCTTTGCGCCAACACTATACTAACTTTATCTCAGGGTTGTTAAAGGTCAAGGAATTTTAAATGAATTTAATTCCGGTCCAGGAGAGAAAATCAGCGAGCGTAAATGGGTTGTGGACCTTAAAGAACCTTCTTGTCTGTAAAGTATTTCAACTCGGTTCAGGAATCTCCTTTGCGGATCAATTGAAATACGGTCCAGGACCTTTTTTCCAGCTGAATTTAAATTCAGTCCAGGAACCTTTTTTCCGGCTGAATATAAATTCGGTCCAGTAACCTTTTTTCAGTCTGAATTTAAATTCGGTCCAGGAACCTTTTTTTTGGATCAATTAAAATACGGTCAAGGAAACAGTTTTAAATGAAACAATACGCAACTTGTACCGAATTTAAATTCTGCGAGAAAAAAGGTTCCGGTCCTGCAGCGGAACCCAATAGAGCCCATTAGAATTTATCTGTTCCTGGACCTTCAACAACCCTGCCTTACCTACCAAGAGAAAATAAACTGTCCTTGCCACCCCACCCCCTCAGTTTTGGCACCTTACTCCCCTAGTTTTGGAACCCAATCACTGCCACTGGGAATAATGTGCTGTACCTGTCTGTCCCTCCGTGTGTACGTGCGCGCGTGTGTCCAATTCATGCACAAATAGGCTAATTGAGACGTAACCCACATTTTAAATAGAGATCCTAACCACCATGTGCCTCCACCGCGTATCGAACACGAGACCTCTTGATTACGTCACCAGCCTCCCTGACATCACAGAATTGGAGTTTTCCATTTACAACATTTAACACAACGAACTACAAAAGCTTAATATTTGGTTTTTTGACTGAATCGTTCCTTGTTATTCATTCAGAATGTTGCCTTCACCTCCAGGAACATTCAAATTTTAATTTTTATGTAACATCATAAAGTACGTAAATAATATTCATAGTAATACAGTCCCGTGCGAATTAATCGGAACAAGATATTTTTATGCATGATAAAGTCTCAAACTTGACTATAGTTTCATGATGATGAATCTGTGACGAATCTTGTAATACAAATTATATAAGAGAAAGAAGAACACATTAGTTATTAAGAAATATTACGAATATGTAATTTATTGTTTCTGAATATTGTAATTGATGAATTAGGGTATAAGTACAAAAAAATTCGTAAAGTGTGTAGTTATTGTCGTATTTCAAATAATTCGCACGGGACTGTACGTGTGTGTGAATTCGCACACTAATAAATGTATGAACGTTGAGAAAATATTTCAAATAAAGTAGGCCAATCAAAAATAAAATACGACAATAACTACACACGTTATGTATTTTTTGTACTTATACCCTAATTCATCAAATACACTATTCAGAAACAATAAATTACATATTCGTAATATTTCTTAATAGCTAATATGTTCTTCTTTCTGTTATATAATTTGTAGCTATTACACGATTTGTCATAGATTCATCATCATGAAACCATAGTCAAGTTTAAGACTCTATCATGCATAAAAATATCTTGTTCCGATTAATTCGCGGGACTGTAACTGATTCATTGGGTGTTTTAAGTCCACTTTGTGCACAGTAAGGCTTAACGGGACTAGACCTACAGTTTAAAGTGGGATCCACCGGGTATCGAACCCGGGACCCCTTGATTACAAGGCGACGACGTCATAGTAATAAAATAAAATACATTCTTTGCCGTTCTGCATAATCTACCTTTATTTTTCGAATTACCAAATGAAAAAAGTGCGATTAGGTAAAAATGTTATCCTACATTTTAAATATACTCTCGTAAAAATAAAAAAATATCAGCTTTCGTATGTAAGTACTATTTAAATGCTGTGTAATGTCTTACGATATCGAGTTTCGTATGCAAGATAATTTTCTGAAAATTTTACGTATAGGATGATGAGGAAAGTGTTTGTAAGACTGGAATTTCTTATCAAATAAACTTTGGAAACAATTATAGTGTGTAATTTGAAATAATTTATAATTTTCGAGAAATCCGGTAAATATTTGGCTGCACAAGTTACCGTGGTCATAGTCTACAAGTTTAAAAAAAAAATCGTGTTATTTTTAGTGCACACACGTACATGCAAAAGAAGTGAGAGAGTATAAATACTAACGCATCAAGCATAATTAACCTAACCTACTCGAAACACCTAGATGCTAAGAACACTAAATGTAAATGATCTAACCCATTAATTCATGTATTCAAAGGGATTTACTTCACAAAAAAATGGAATTTATTGAGAGTGATAGGAAAAGTAGGCTACTTTCATTAAGAAATCCTAAGCAAAAGAACGCACAAGGCCTCATGTACAGAGGAAAATATTGCTATTGTTACTGACCACTGGAATTCTTTGTTCTAGTTCATACAAATTATATTCCTTTTCGGTAGACAGGCCAGGTAATGGTAAACATCAAAGGGCAATATGTGATGCAACTTGTTTTTCGGTATAGGGCGTAAGTTTTAGCATCAGCGTGTGTTTCATTAATCGCTAAAACAACAATTTACTTCTAACTGTACATGAACATGTATCGAAATCGTATCAATTAACTGACTTGTAAAATGAGTGTGTTTATAATATAAATATAATAGACCTGCAATGTAAACTTGAGCCAGATGATGAATTCTAGAGTATACGTAGAAAGCATTTAAATTTATAGTCGTTGAGCATATATTAAATAAAATAACTTTACAGTCACTGACATGTAAGCAGTGATGTGCGTCTACGTGTAAACAACGATAGTCTACTTTCTACACGTAGACTATTTTATACACGTAGATAACGTAATCTATGTATACAACATGGCGGAAGGTGAAAACTTAGCTAAGGGCGCTGTGGAAGTAAAACAAAATTATACTGCGTCAGTTGCGAATGTGTGAGAGAAACCTTTCATACTCTTCCTTGCAATTTCGAACAATTTCTCACGTAGTAAAAAAGTCTAACATAGGAAATATTTTAGTGTTTTGTGGGAAAATTACTACTTTTGTCTCACGACTGCCATCTGTTGTTTCCTTTTTGAATACGATTTATTTTCTTTCGTGAAGAGAGAAATTTTGTTGTAAATAGGATTCTTGTCTGTTCGTCAGGAACAAATATAGTTGAAAATTTCACTTTCCTTTCATGAAAGTCTTCAAAATTATTTTTAATGTACTTTAGATTGTGTACGTAGTCTATGTAAACTACAATGAAATGTAATCTACGCGTAGATTACGTGTAGACAACACATTTAGACGTAAACTTATAATGTACGGCACATCACTGCATGAAAGTTAATAATTATAGTCTTCCTTGTACTTATAAGATTTTTAATAGGTTGCGTTAATATCTCACTTTTCTACTCTTCCATGCGGACTACAGATTAAAATAAAGCCAATAGGTTACATGAAAGTCATATTCACTGACTTGTGCAAGGATGCACGACATTTAAGTAGCACATTTTCACTTTAGGAATTTCTTTAGAGTTTGTTTTACATTTCCAGTCATGTTAAATGCTGATATTTGATACGAATACCCATTTTTCACTTAGTTCATTAATTCCTTTGCAATAATCATAGAGATCTTGCTTTTTTGGGCAGAAATATTTTACAGAGGAAGAATTTAACATTTATTGTTCACACTGTGTGCAAAGGTACAAAATATTCCCGATATATTTGTGAAATAATCCATGAATAGAACGTGATACACACCCACTAATTGTATCATTTTAAGTGTTTAATATGCTTAATATGTTAATTGTCTATTATGACGTAATTTGTTTTGTTCAATTGGGTAGTCTGTCATGGTTACGGACTAACCTTAAAACATTTGATTGTGGGTTGTGAGGAGAGAGATATGATTATGAATGTTGCTGGATAATGGAAGTGATTTTGGAAATGTGAATGTGTTAATTTGTGTAGTGAAGAAGTATTATGATCTTAATACAATTTTGTTTGTAATAAGAAGTTTAATTGCGAGTGCAAGTGTAATATATTTATTTATTGAAATTTCCAGTACAGCAGTAGCCATTTTAAACCGGAAAGAAACAACAGTAAAACAGTACACTAGTGTTAAAATGAACACACGAAACAAGATAAAATAAAATAAAATAAACAAATATAAATATAAACATAAACAAGTCGAAACAGTTCCAAGATAAACAGATGTGTTTCACAAAAGCATTATTTATATACAATTTTTTCTATGTTTGTGATAAAAGATGGATATGAACTGAATATATCGGTTTGGTTTGAGATGACATTGAACTGATTTGGTAGCCTTTGAAATAGTGAACGTTGAATGAGTGAGAGTCTTGGAGTTGCAGTGTGGAAAGTTTCCTTGCTCCGTGTTTTGTGTCTAGGCACTCTGAGGGAGAGTTCGTGGAGTGGGATGCTGCATCTTAGGTTTCCATTAATTATCTTATGTAGTAATTTCATATCTGCAACGTATCTGCGTGATTCTGGAGTATTTATGTTTAAGTTTACAAGCAGATCTCTCTTAGGTAGGTGTCTCAGGGCCGGCACTCTATATCGAACGATGGAGAGGAAAAAACTGAGAACATTGTCGATCTTGGAGGTATGAGAAGGGGCAGCCATGTTCCAGATGGGTGAACAGTATTCTAGAATGGGGGACACAAAAGTTTTTGAAGTAAATGGAAAGTGCTTTCGGGTTATGGATTTCGGTGAATCTGTAAAGTAAGCCTAGCATACGCATTGCCTTTTTTGTGATGGTTGATATGTGATTATCGAAAGTTAGTTTAGAATCTATGAGGATACCTAGATCTCGGTGTTGTGCTTCCTTTGTTAGAGTGATGTCGGTGAGTGTATAATTACCTTCAAGAATGTTTTGCTTCAATGAAATTGTTATGTAAGAGCATTTCGAAGGGTTTGTGGTCAGTTTCCATCGCTTACACCATTCAGAGAATCTATTTATGTCATTTTGGAGAAGTTGCATGTCTGATGGCTGTTTTATTTCTTTCATAATCTTGCAATCATCAGCGAACATTAGAATTGTGCTTGAGATGGGGGAATTAAAGAGGTCTGTGAGATCATCCAGATATAATACAAATAACAGAGGGCCAAGAACGCTTCCTTGCGGCACACCAGATATAACAGGAAGCCAGTTAGAATTAGTTCCAGGAAGTATAACACGTTGCTGTCTATTTCTTAGATAGTCTTTCACTATTTTTAACGTGTTTCCAGTTATATTAAATCTGTTAGCTAATTTATGCAGTAAATAATGGTGATCCACTGAATCAAAAGCTTTGGACAGATCAAAGTACACAACATCCAACTGATTACGATTAGTAATAGCGTTTATGGCATAGGATTGCATAGAAGACAGATTGGTAAGGCATGAAGAATTTGGAAGAAAGCCGTGTTGTGCTGGGTTAATGTAAGGGGATGTGAATTTCAGAAGTCTATTTTTTAGAACCTTTTCACAGACAATAGCAAGTGTGGAAAGGAGAGAAATGTGCCTGTAACATGTAGTATCGTTTGAATTGCCAGATTTAAAAATAGGAATGATATTTGCTTTCTTCCATCGAGTGGGAAAGCAGCCTTCTGAGAAGCACCTATTGTATAGCATTGCAAGAGGAGTAGCTAGTGAGTGAGCTGTTTTTTGAAGGAAAATAGTAGGAATATTGTCTGGTCCAGATGCTCTTTGAGAAGAAAAGGAGGTAAGGAAGTGCAAAACATTAACTGACATCTAAATATATTTTTTGTGTGCGAGAGTTAGTAAGGTTTGCGTTAACATATCCTTATTTGATTTCCCAAAACCTGAGGGCTTCAAAGTAGGCTGATAAGTCTCAGGCTCGCCGTCGAGGAATGAAAGTAAGTAGATCCATTGAGAAAATTCCGGGGAACGTAACAAACGAAGTCGAAAATTCCATTGATAGTCGTTATATTTATTTCGCGTCATGTTCATCATTGTGCACATAATGCTTTTAAACTAGAACATAACATATTCTTGAATATGTAACTGAATGTCATGTACTGTGACTAAAAATAAATACGTGGCCTTTACACCTCGAACTATACAGTTTTCGACTACGTTCATACAATAATACTGACGCACAAATCACGGTCAACATTTTTTCGTCTTGAATGACGCAATATTAGATATATTTGCTGTTACAAGTTCGAGATTCATGCCAATGAACTAGGTTCACAAATTCTCAAATGTCGTACTTCGCACTGGTTGAACCACAGGTGGTTGAACACATATTTTGCACTAACGTGTAATTGAGTTTTGTATTACATAGAAACTCACTAATCTTCGTATAATCGATGATGAAATAATCCTTTTAGATTTGTGATGATGATTATTATTCTTGATGTGAAGTAAATAAACTTACATGAATTCTCTTTCGCACCACTAGAATCAGCTGTTGGTAGACGACGCCATATTGAACGTAAATCTCAGCTCTCCATGAGGAGAATGGATCGCGAGTACTCGTATATGACGTCAAGTCATACATCCAGGGACTCTAACTGATATCGTCCACATGTGACATCTGACGGTGAACTGCCACACTACTTGCATCGTTATTTTACTCTCAGAGAGACATCTGCCAACAAAGTGGTGAACTGTTAGGAATTTTAATGACTGGAGAACTGTTGAATTTTATACGTTTGATTGATTTGCTGTATTTCACTTATCTTTCTGCCTATTTTGTCTAATCACGAACGTGAGGATCAGTAATGATATGTGCAGTTCATATCGAGAAACTGAAAAGTAAGTTCACTAGAATTCGTACTGCAAACAAGAGAGAGAGAACTAACACTAACCACATTCTTTAGGTAACTCCTGAGTGCAGTTGAAGTGAAATAGTAACAATAACTGCCGAACTCAATGGTGAAGTGGTTAGGACAGCGCAGTCCGACGCCGGGAGTCATGGGTTCTAATATCGGTCTGGTCACTGGTGTTCTTTGTGTCACTTCATCAATTTCTTTATATCGACACTCATCTTCATCCTTCCTCAATAGTGGCAGAAAATCGAAATAAAACCAAATGAGCGAATCAGTATGAATATCTTCTGATTATATAAACATAACGATATGTATACTTCTTTCGTATGTATTAAATGTTTCCTTTAAGAGTAAATATTTACTGATTTTATGATGTGATAGAACGATCTTATAGATATTTATAAAAATAAAGGTGCGTCTTATTTCTGTATAGAGGATTGGGACGTTGGGAAGCAATCTCGCACATTGCTCACCCTCTGCCTAGCTATGTTTCAATTTATCGTACATGATTTTGCTATATTTTATTCCATACTGTTTGCTGGGTGCGGTTTGTCCCAATAACTTTAAATTCATTCCGCCAAATCCAGATGTACTTGAGATTCCTCTTCGCCAGATGACTTTCTCGAGTACCTTGGACCGGACCCTGTGGTCGAGTGGTTAGCACATCGCGCTGCGACGCCAAGGGTCCCGGGTTCGAATCCTGCTCGGGCTTGATTGTTTGTGAATGTCCATTCATCAATTTGTTACGTTCCCCGGTTTAGTCTCAGTGGAACTACTTACTTTCATTCCTCGACGGCGAGCCTGAGACTTATCAGCCTACTTTGAAGCCCTCAGGTTTTGTGGGATATCAGATAAGGATAACTCTCGCTCACAAAAGATATATTTAGATGCCAGTTATTGTTAATATATTACACTTGCACTCGCAATTAAACTCCTTACCACAAACAAAATTGTATTAAGATCATAATTGTTCTTGATACACAAATTAACACATTGACATTTCCAAAATCACTTCCATTATCCAGCAACATTCATAATAATGTTATCTATCACCTTGCAACCCACAATCAAATGTTTTAAGGTTAGTCCATAACCATAACAGACTACCCAATTGAACAAAACAAATTACGTCATCATAGACAATTAACATATTAAACATATTAAACACTTAAAATGATACAATAAGTGGGTGCGTATCAAATTTCATCACTCATCCCGAAGTAAAATGAATCAATAAATCGAGTACCTTGGCTCCTGTTCTATATGCCAAGGGGTAAGTAATTCTTAATGAAGGTAGAATCTACGTCCTGATTCAATTTGATATACGAATAAATATAGATAAGGTATAAATAAGATACAAAGATACGTATAAGATAAAAATATAGGATATAAATAAAATAATTAGGTAGATAGATTGAGTGGTGAATCAGATGAAAAGTTCTAAAAGATTGGTTGGATAAAATAATATAGATAAATGTAAGATGATACCATAATTAATGATATACGTATTAGAATATAATAATATTTCTGTAAAGCATGTGTGGTTGCACTCACTGTGACGTAGATATTTGTAATGGTTTCATGATACCCCAAGCATTTTTTTATTATGATGGTCAGACAATGGTATGCAAAATCTTCACAATCATTCTATCTCAGTGGTTCCACATTCATGGTTTACGAAACACCGAGGAACCGTTGGAGGTTGATTTCGAGTGGCAAAATCACAACAGCGTATCGTACCCAGAACGTTGGGTAAAACTGACAAATCTGCTGTTCTTCTTAACCTAACAGGAAGCAGACAAAGGAATGCTTAATAAGTAATGACAAAAACGTTAGGTTATTGACTTGAGAGGCTGTTGTGGAATGAGAGGTGGAATCGAGAGAGAGCAGGATGAGTTGGCAAGTGAACGAGATGGAGGATTGAGAGATTCAGGAAGTTGGGGGACGATTCAGCAGAGTGAATTCTGAGAGGGAGGTCAGATATGTGACAATTGAGATTATTGAGAGGACATCCAAACGTGAGGCAAGTAAGATCCTTTTCCTAATAATGTCCAACACGATTCAGTTGTGGTGATTATAAAACCCATTTATTGTACATGTTAATTCTTGCCACTCAACTCGAGTGCGACCTCTCGCACGTCATACTTTAGGCCAAGCGAGTGCTAACTTTCTGGAAGATGAATGATGAATAGCTACGCCACCCAACAGACGATTCAGAATCTCTGGTTCGATCCCGACGCAGCAGTAGCATTGCGTTACGCAAGTGTCTAACCTTTCAAACTTCCGTGGAGTATTTTTATGTAAGAAAAAAGTAAAGCAACCTCCTGCTTTATGTGACTGTAGGGCCTCTCGCATAGCATACTTTCAGTCACATGTGGGGGTGATGTGATCAGCGCCAAGCTCTGATCACATTTACCGGTCAGCCATACTATAACTCCTATGACGAAGTGCAAGTTGTTTTTGATAGATATAATATTCCGGTTTCATTGAAGAATGGAACTCGCCAAAAACGTCTCGGAGGAAGTGCATCAATTGCATATCATATCGTTGACAAGACAAGAATAAAGAACATCACCATGAAAACATTGCTGTCTAGTGTGCAGACTAAAGAAGAGTTAACTGCCTACTTGGCAAGTAAAATTATCAGTCGGTTTAAAGGACTGAAACTATATGTCATTGTGGCATGGCGAGAAGAAGTTGCAGCTACTCACATCACAGTACAGCACCTACGATGCTCACACGAGGAAGCTGAGACAAAATTGATATTACATGCTGCTGATGCAACCTTACGAGGAGCCTCTGCTATTGATATTCACTCACCAGATACAGATGTTGTTATATTGGCTCTTCGGCGATACCCCATGCTATGTTCTAGAACATCGTGTATTGTAGGGAGTGGTAAGAAGAAAAGACAGATTGCTCTAAAACCAATCTATAATGCTTTAGTGAAGAAAAAGTGAATGCATTGCCTGGGTTTCATGCCTTCACTGGAAGCGATACTACAGGTGCTTTCGCTGGTAAAGGTAAACTTTCATGTTGGAAAGCATTTCAGCAATGTGATACAAATAGTTTGCAAGTTGATGCAAACTTGGGATTGGATGCAACACCATCTAATGGTATTTTTGATGCGTTAGAACGTTTTGTTTGTAATCTTTACATGCCAAACTCTGCAAAATCGGATGTTGGAGTTGTCCGGTTAACCTTGTTTCAAAAGAAAATTTCGGGATCAGAGAAAATGCCACCAACGCAGTCAGCTCTTCGCTATGCTATATTGAGAGCACATTATCAAGCCATGGTATGGCGAAATGATGTTGTTGCGAATCCGAAGATTCCACAGCCAGATGCTGGTTATGGATGTGAAAGACAAAACTGTACATTTGTACCTCAGATGAACACGATGCAACCTGCTCCACAGGCCATTCTGGAACTAGTGAAATGTTCATGCAAGAAGAGTACATGTTCAACACTTGTATGTAAATGCAGACGGTCATGGCTTTCCATGCACTGACATGTGTGAATGTGTGGACCCCGACGATGATGTAAATAACTGTTTTAACCGGAATGGGGATAATAGTTCAGATGAAGACAGTGAAACTGATTAATAAGTGTAATTATTATTTTACATTATTTTTATTTGGATGACCTCCTGTTTTCAAACACTTTGTAGTAATGATCTTCTGAAACAGATTATTATAATATTTAATTCATTTCATTGTGTTTTCGGTAACAAACAAATACATCAATATGATGCCATGGAGTTTTTCTGTTCTTGTATCTAAAATTTATGATCGGATAATTAAATAAAATAAATAATGAAACCTACATAATGAATATTTTGTTTCATTCCAAAATATTTTTTATACTCTGTAACAGAAAGTAACCCTTCAACGAAGAGCTTTATTAAGCAATCCGTAAGAGGATAACAGGTTCATTTATATTATTCGCAATATTTTAGTAATTGTATAAACTGCATCAAGAAGTATTTAAAGCTTTGAAAATTTATTGTAGTCATATAAATGATGACTATATTGCTGTTTCTGTGAAAGGAGTTGTCGGCCATTTTGAATCCCCACCCCCACCCCCTGCACAATTTTTGGGACTGGCAACATCCATATTCGTTTTCCTTGTGCCAATACCTTTCAAGAAAACTAACTCCCATTATTGTACCACAAAAATCCCACGGAAGGCAAATATATTACCATTTTCCCCCCACTAACAGTTTAAAGTGGTATCCGGACCACTGTACAGTGTGCCTGCAAAGGGTTTCGAACCCGGGACCCATTGATTACTGTGACAACGTTACCACCACACCATGGAGGAGGTCTGACTTATAATAACATAAAGTGGACTTTTATACAACATTTGACAGAACGTTTGCGAGCATGAGAGAATTTTTGAGAATTTGAGAAACAAAAATAGACAAATGCCAAGGACCTCACATGCAACTTTTCCTGTAAAATTATTATGAAAACTAAATCTCTTTTTGCGGTATAACAAGCTTCGGGACTAAAGTATTGAAACCAAACAAATGTCATTATAATTCTATTATAATCATCAAATGCTATTATAATTTAATTATTCTCCTCGCATACAGCTCAATCTGAATGCGTTATCTGTGGTTACTTGTAACAGCGCCACCTGTTTTATATTACGATATTACATTCTCATAGATACGATCGCCTTGCAGTTTTCTCATATCGTGTACATGTGACATCTGACGGCGAATTGCAACACTAATTGCATCGCTTCTGAACTTGCAGAGACATCTGCCGACCAAGTGGTAAATTATCACGAATTCTAATGATGAGACAACTGTTTGACACTAACTTAAGAATAATGTCATAAATATAATGTTCGTGTTTTTATATTTTTTTTCTCAACGGTGTTTAGTGCCACGATATGATATGACTATTTTGGTGATTTCAATTTTTTTATGGTGATGCGATTCTTCTAGTGATTTACTGTATTGGTTTTCTACAAGTATGATTTGTTAATAAATCCTAATTTTTAAATATAATCTACTCCAGCCGAAGTAGTCGACCATCACAGAGTGGTTCGAGTATTTCAACAAGGGGAATGTAGAGATATGGAGACCATTAGACCGAGAAAACCTCGTCATGTTAATATTCACACTTGTTCATTTCCTGAACTTGTCCGACCAGCGAGTGATCTCAAGAATGCGCTAGCTTGTAACTTCCGTAAAACCAGGAACTGGAAAGGCAAACGCGTGGATCTAAACAGGATCTACCGCGTTCGAAAGGTTTAACAACCTTTCGACGCCGATAATGATAAAAGCAAGCTCCTACCCGGAGCTAGCTCTCTTTTGATTCTGACACTCATCGACGCTACAATGGACAGTTAGTCTGACTACTTCACAACACTTTACACTGCTAACTACGACGATGGAACACGGAGTTACCGCTGCCTAAGCATGCTACAAGGCGCAAGGGATCGCCTGGCTTGGTGAACTGAGGATCGCTGGATAGAACCTTGGAACTTTCACGATTCGGTCTGCGAGAAGCATTAGGACAAGACATCACACACATCTACCAGGTATGAACAAGCGTGAATAACCTTTTACACCAACTTTCCATATCTCTACCCTCCTACGGAGCAGATTCAGCCATCAAACATTATTAAGCTCTACCTAAATGTTTAAATGAAACTACCCTGTACCTCTCAAAGCCCAGGTAAACGGGCTTACAACAATAAGGATTTTAAATCTAGATAAGCATTATTTTTGATGCAGCTCATGTTGAGAAACTGAAAAGTTACTTAGCTCAGATTGCACTAAATCACGCTAAATATGCAATTTTTAAGAGTGGTGGTATTTTTTTGTGACGGACTGTATATACATTAAGATGAGAATATAGAGGAACAAGTGGTAATATGGGACCCTGCTGGTAATATGGAACCCCTCAAATATCTGAAAAACACGCTGCTGCACTCTAGTGATGACGCTTGTCACTTGTTTATTAGTTTGCCCTGAAGGCCATAGGAGCGCTGCAGTCGCCATTTGTGTAATGGTGGGTGTTCGAGAAGCACTTTTGCCTATTGACGAATTTGAATCCTTAGGAAAGGTAAAAATATCACCTTTGTTTCCAGTTTTTGATGATGTTTAGAACACATGAGGTTTAGAACGACATACTATACTCACTTGTTATTTTGTAACATCTTCACGTGCTTACATGCATTTAATCGTTTTATTGGTAAGATGCAGTGGCGGCGATTGGGTTCCAATTCTGGGAGGGGGGGGCAAAGTTTCAAACATTGGGTGGGAAAGAAGTGTGTATTTTCCATTTATACATAGGCTAAGATTTAGCATAGTGATGGGAAAAAGCAGCAAAAATTGGAGGACAACAGCCCCCCTTAATCGACGCCAGTGGTAAGATGCAATATTTTACAACGTGGCAATGTTTGTATTATGGAGTCCCCCTGGTTTTGGTTATAAAAAGCTTTGTTTGTATTTTTAATGCTGACAGAGATGCATATTTGTGTAACATTTCAGATAGATTTTAAAAAATATATAAATTCGCTTTACTATGGTTCATTTTTTCTATAATAAGAAACAGCTTATGTATACGTTGAGCATTTGTAAATACTTAATTTCTTTCATTAAATAGATAATAATAATAACATATAATATTAATAAACCACGTCGCAACAGCCCTTAAAGGGCCTTGGCCCATCTCCCGACTCAGTCTCCATCCCACAATCCTACCTAGAGTTCTTCAACCGGTAATGGGGTGACGTGGGATCAGCACGTCGAACCCCAGCCGTTATAGGCGATATCCCAGACCGGGTTACGCTACTCACTCGTAGCCAGAGACGGCGACAGGGGTGGGCACGGGTGGGCAAGCGCCCACCCAAAAATTTCTGTGCCCACCCGATTGCCCACCCAATCAAATTCAATAAGTACATATATTTGGGATATATGAATGATTCAATAAATATGTTTATTCTGGTGTTCATAACATGTAATATTATCTATGCTAAAAATGTTCACATATTGTCAGCCCATAAAAAGCCAATTTTGTCATTAGAAAGTGAAATTAATTACTAGAGCTATTGAAACAAAAACTGTGATCAAATGAATACTTCCATGACTAAAAGCAGCTAGTAGGGTTAGGAGGTTCAAGATTATGTAGGGTATGATCAAGATTAGATCAGAATTTAGGGTGAAACTTGAGGACTGCAGCTCCGGGCCTCCACATACGTATATAAATCGCGGCCTGGGTATGGTTAAAATAATCTCCAAATAAGCAAATAAAAACATCATCTTAGCGTTACTTCCTCCAGCAACAGAATAAAATATTTCAACTTTTTAATTATTATTAGAATAATTTTATCAAAAAGACTTAGATGGGTAGGCCATGGGACACGAATGGCAGAGGAAAGAATAGTTTATGATATTCTTGTTGGGAAACCTGATGGTAAGAGACCAGTAGGAAGGCCAAGACGAGGATGGAGGGATAATGTTGAGATGGACCTAAAAGAAATCGGCAAGAATGGGAGAGATTGGATTGATATTGTCCCGGATAGGGACAGATGGGAGGCTTGTGTTGCTGCAGCCATAAACCTTCGGTTTAAGTATGCAAGAGAGTATAATATAGTTTTAATTAGCTCTGCATTGAAATTACAGAAGTGTCCCTTTTTTGTTTCATTTCAATTTTTATATGCCTATCTTCAAATATCAATATGGTATGCGAAATATCAACTTCATATTCATTCTACTAATAAGAAGGAATCACAATAACACTACAATACCTAAGTAAATAAATTTTAATGAACTAGTTATGTATGGAAAAAGCTACAGAATTATTAAATTGCTAATGAGTGGTTTTATCCTATTTAGAAATAATTGTTCCACACATAAATTTTGCCACATGAATCAGCCGAAAATTTCAACAGAATCTGTAGATGCAGCTGAAGTAAAGAAAAAAAGTTATGTCACGAAGTATCCAGAAGACGATTTTGTTAGTTTGTTTCTAAGCCCACTTTTATGCTCAGATAGGCTAATCGAGACTAAACCTACAGTTTAATGAGTTTGTTTGTTTGAGTTGCTGTTTTAAGTCCACTTTATGCACAGTAAGGCTAATCGGGACTGGACCTACAGTTTAAAGTGGGATCCGAACAACTTGTGCCTCCACCGGGTATCGAACACGGGACCCCTTGATGACAAGGCAATGACGCTACCACTGCACCATGGGGGAGGCCCTACAGTTTAATGAGTCGTCCGAACCAGTATGCATTGTGCTTCCACCAAAGGAGGGGGAGAAAAACACAGGACCTCTTCATTATAATGCGACGGCGTTATGCCATTGGGAAAAAATACGTATACAGAAAGAACTCGCCGCAAACGTGTCATTTTATCACCACAGAAGATTAGTCAATTTTAAGAGGGTGATTGCCTGAGACAAATATTTGAGACTTTCGGAAAACAACGTCATTGTTCACACAATTAGCTGCCTTCATCCACTAATGAAACTATGTGCAAGTGTGGTTGATTTGTTTTATTTTAAGTTATTTTTCTGCTAATTTTGATAATGATGACGATAAAGTTCAATTGTGATTAGATGAAAGCAAGAAAGGGGTGAAAACAAACACATGCTAACACTCAAAATACACACCCTCATAAATTATTACTATGACAGTGGTTCCGGGCACCAGGGACTCGTTGCCCTGAAAGAATAAAGTTTCCAGGGTATGCTGCACAGGATCGAGGTTGACATTTTAGTGTGTTCGAAATGGTCACGTCATACAACCCAAGCCATCTATGAAAAATAGATGAATTATTACTGGTACGGTGATCAACTTCGATGAATTCCTTGTGTCCTAAATAATTTTGTTACATCAAAAAATATGTTCATGTAACCATACATTTTGATTGATTGATTGAGTTGGTGTTTTAAGTCCACTTTATGCACAAAAAGGCCAATCGGGACTGGACCTACAGTTTAAAGTGGAATCCGAACCACTATGTGCCTCCACCGGGTATCGAACCCGAGACCCCTTGATTATAAGGTAACGACGCTACCACTGCGCAATCGGGGAGGCCCCATATAACCATACGTGTATTGCTTTTCCCACATTAGTAACATGATGGTTCAGAAAACGAATAGCAACTTAGCTAATAATCTCTTCAATTCTGAACAGAATGTTCAATCTTACTTGTTTATTACTTATGAGTAGACCTCGGATTTTTAGGTTATAAAAAGTGTGTTTTTAGGTTCCTAAAATAGGCTCTAAAAACCTTAAAATAGATTCTAAAAATCCTAAAATAGATCCTAAAAATCTTAGTTAGGCTTCAAAAACCCTGAAGTAGGTTCAAAAAACTTAAAATAGTTCAAAATTCCGGAAAAAAATGCTGATTAGGTATAGTCACCGGCAATGAAAATGTGACACCTATATCCTGCATAATATGTTGCATAACGTTATGTTTTTTGCTTAACCCTACGGTGATGGCAGAACTTACCATTTAATTTGCTAATAAAATCCACTCCGTAATTTTGTCTGTGAGGATCTTATGTGTAGAAAATAATCTTTCAACAAAAACATAGTTAGTGGTGCAAACTTCAATGCTGAAATGTTACTTTGCAAGGCGTGAATGCCACAAAGTACCAAAGTGGCACGAAACTGAGCAGGACAACACAGATCAGAAGTTTGCACTTTGGACTGTACAGGTAACAGTGACACCAGACATTTTACTTTGTTTCGAGCTTTGAAAAATCACCATGAACTTGAAGGAATGGATATCGACAGAGTACATTTCAAACAAGTTTGTCATTGAATTTTTTGTGACCAACCAAAGCAAATGCCGCTGTAATATCCTGTAAAACCTTAAAAAATATATAAAAACCTAAAAAAAAGGCTTGATTTAGGCGCATAAACCTAAAATAGTTTTTTTATGAACTATAAAACTTCATCAGTTAGTGTGTTTTTTAACGAAACGCTGTCTTAACTTATTATTTCTTACATACCTGTAAAGGAAACAATAGGTTAAAAACCTAAAATCCGACGTCTACTCATGAGTGATATTTTGTCAAAATAGCCTTTCATTAGCCTAGGAATACTTGATTGACAATGATCAAAGAATTGGTTTTCCGTGTGTGTTTTAAATCATTCCTAATAAGACGTTCATTTTAATCCAAACATTCAGTGGCGGCGATTAGGAGGAGCGGGAATGCAGTTCCCCCCGCCACATTTTGCCACTTTTTGCCCCCGCACTATGGCCTCTATATGCTAAGCCTTTTCTACCAAGTGAAGTATATTGTCCTTGCCCCGCAAATGTTGGCACCCAATTGCCGCTACTACAAACATTCAGATAGATTTCTCAGTTGTACAAACCTTGTATGCTAAGAAAAGTGACTCCCAAGGAGTAAGAAAACTCTTGCATCAAAAACTCATACCATGAAAATACTATGCTCAGGAACATGCATTTAAATTACGAGAAACTTCACTAGTGTTGCCCACGAGACGAGACTTTGGCCTGTCTCGTCTCATGGAAGTCTCGTGGAAATGCTGTCTCGTCTCGAAGATATTCGTTTGTCTCATGACACATGGTCAATCTCGTCTCGTCTCGAATTTTTAAAAGCCTGTCCCGTCTCGTCCCGTGGACAACACTAAACTTCACGATTGTCTACCATCGGACTTTCTATTATTGTCGCCGAATACATAAAATCAAGTATGCATTGTATTTGCAACACAAGCTTAAACCTAATTCACATTTATTTCATTGTATTAACATGCACGAAAGAATGTGATTTGAATGTATGGCTGCGTATGGGTAAACACTTCCTTCAAATAATTGTGTTTATCAGAGACAAAGCGAAAGGAAATGGAACAAGATGCGACAATAGATTAGAAAATAATAAAGAGCAAAACAAGAAAAGGAAAGGGAAAAGAAGTAAGCGGAAAATCAGGAGTGTAAGAGAGAGAGGGATATTTACGTCTTACATACACATATATACTATATCTGGTATTACATTTATCCTGCCCACCCTAATCTATCAATATGGAGCTTCTGCCCACCCGGTCGAAAATTTCTGGCGCCGCCCCTGCTCGTAGCTCCCCAATTTCCTCACGATGGTGGGTTACCACCGGTCCTATACACATACCGTTTAAAAGTATCACTAGTTGGTAACTTTTAGAAAATTTCTATGGCCACTACTTCATAAAATGGAGGGTTTTATATTGCCAGCACCTATTGACCTATTGTGTGATGACTTACTTGTACTTTTCCTGATAATTTTAGCACACATTAGCTTGTAAGTGGAATATTGTAGCCTTCACTCAAATTAAAATGGATAGCCAATAGAATAAGGAAGCTCAATATACCAGAAACGTAAGGTTTGAGCGTATTGTTCAGACAAAATAGCTAAAAAACAAACTTGGTTTGAATATTACCACATTTTCCTCTACTGTTACTTAATATTGATACTGATATTTTGCGAAAAGAAATACTTAGAGCTTAACACAGACAAGGCCTCCGTCAAACTCAGAAACTAAAGTACACATTAATTTGTTTTCTTCTCTCGCGCTTTCGGACTGCTGGACAATTTATTGACGCAGGAACAGGGGAACAATGCAAGCAGCTGATTGCATCGCCCACGATATTTTCCCTTACTTACGCTTCGACTACAGCGCCACAGGGACATACTTATCTTGGTTGACCTGGGTATAAGAAAACTTCTTTAATTGCAGGGTATAAAATACTTGCTGGATCTTAAAATGACGTCTTCGATAGCGTAGTTGTAACGTTGTCGCCTTGTAATCAAGGGGTGTCAGGTTCCATACCCGGTGGAAGCACATTGCACAGTGGTTCGGATCCCACTTTAAACCGTAGGTACGGTCCCTCTTGGCCTCTCAAAGCATAGCCCACTTTATGCTCGGCTAGGAGAATCAGGACTGGACCTACAGTTTAAAGTGGGATCCGAACCATTGTGCAATGTGCCTGCAACGGGTATCGAACCCGGGACCCCTTGATTACAATGTGACGACGTTACCTCTACACCACCGAGGAGGCCCAACATATATGAACTTAAAGTGGACTTTTATACAAACTTTGACAAAACACTTGCTACCATTAAAGTGATCAACAATCTGATACGACTGAAAAGCGCAAAGTAATGATCATGCCCAGATAAGGAAATTAACGCTTTTCCTATACAATGATAATGTAAACTAATTCTCTTTTTGCGGTATGACGAGCTCATGACTTAAGCGTTTAAACTAAACTTTTATTATTATAAAACTCTGTTTTCATTATCAAACACCGTTACAATTGAATATTTCTCCTCACACACAACTCCATCTTAGTACGTTATCCGTGTATACTTAAAACAGCGCTATCTGTTTTACATTATATAAAAAAAAAAACACGTTAAAATGTAATTCTCATAGATACAATCGCCAAGTAGTTTTCTCATATCCTGCATATCTGACATCTGACGGCGAGGTTCCGCACTACTTGCATAGCTATTGAACCCTCAGAGACATCTGCCATCGAAGTGGTAAACTACTAGCACGAATTTGACATGATTTGATTGATTCGGTTTTTTTCACTTGCTTTTCTGCCACTTTTGGCTAATCATGAAGATGTGGAGGTGTAATGATATGACTCACACATTCCCCTTGATTCGAAGGCGACCTATGATGTTACCACTACACCATCAGGGAGGCCCTGCCAGGAGTCATGGGTTCGAATATCGACCAGGGCACGGATGTTCTTTGTGTCATTTCACATCGTCGTTAAGAATATGATATATAATGTTTTAAAAATAAAAGTGTGCCTAATTTGTGTAGATGTGTCATTGCACTCTGTGACGTAGATATTTGTAATTATACCCCAAGCATGTTTTTTTTATTATGTGGCCAGACAATGGTACGTACAATCTTCACCGTTATTTAATGACAGTGGATCCACATTGACGGTCTTGGAAACACCGAGGAACCGTTGGAGGTTTATTTTGCGCGACAAAATCACAAGTTTTGTAGCCTTTTAACCTACTTCCGTGGAGAATTTTTATGTAAAAGAAATGGCAAAGCAACCTGCTGCACAGTGCAGCCATATCGGCATAAGGGGGGATAATGTGGCTGTAGGGCGTCACAACTCTCGGCCACTTGGGGAGGTGATGTGGTCAGCTCCAAGCTCCGGTCACTTTTACTCCCACTTGCTCCCAGTGGTGCCCTGAAAAAGCCAACATCCCACCATTCACTCACTGACACAAAGTTTCCCCATGAAGCAAGAAACCACAGAGGCAAATAAAAAGAAAGAAATAAAGAAGCTCCATTGCGGCCCCGGTAGTACCAATACTGTTGCCTTGACATCAAGGTGTCCCGGGTTCGATATCCATTACAAAGCACAGCGCACGGTGGTTTGGATCCTACAATAAAGTGACATCCTCGATGGCGTAGTTGTAACGTCGTCGCTTTGTAATCAAAGGGTCCCTGGTTCGATACCGGTTGGAGGCACATGGCACAGTGGTTCGGATCCCACTTTAAACTGTAGGTGCAGTCCTTATTGGCCTATTAAAGTATGTCCACTTTATGCTTAGGTAGGGTAATGGGACTGGACCTACAGTTTAAAGTGAGATCCGAACCATTCTGTAGTGTGCCTGCAACGGGTATCGAACCCGGGACCCTTTGATTACAATGCGGAGTCGTTGCCACTACATCATCGAGGAGGCCCAACATGTCTGAGCTCAAAGTGGACTTTGTACAAACTTTGACCAAAACTTTTACGACCAATTACAAGATAGTGAAAAAAATGCATTTGTAAGCTGATGAGGGAATTGAACGGTAAATTATAATATATATGTATAATAATGTATAATAATTCTCCTTCCACAATTATTACGGGCATTATTTTTCTTTTTGCTTTGTAACACACTTCATGGGTTAAGCTCTTAACATAATTATAGTGAGAGTGCTTTATTTTATCATCGCCATACTCTGTTAAACTTATATTCATCTCCTCACAAATAACTCAATCTCAATATTTTTCCGTGCATAATTGAAACAGCGCTATCTGTCCAGTATTTTAGAAAACACGTTGATCAGCTTACGGTGTTCTCATATCGTGCACATCCGACATCTGACGGTGAACTATCGCACTACTTGCATCGCTATTGAGCTTTCAGAGACATCTGCCGACGAAGTTGTAAACTATCACGAATTATAACCGATGAATTGAGCATTTAAATTCAAGATAAGCAGACTAAAAAGTAACATCACAGTTGTACGAGGGTCACTATTTATATTTTGAGCCTAACAATGAAAAAACAGGAATTTGACATTGAAAACTGCTTTATTGTTTTTCGAAGTATTCTCCTTTATGGTCAATACACTTTTGCATTCGTTCGAACCATTTGTCAAAGCAGTTTTTCCAATCTTCTTGAGACACCTCCATAATATGGTTTTTGAACGCATCAACGGCGTCTTCCGCCGACGAAAATCGTTGTCCACGCAATTTATTCTTGACATTCGGGAACAAGAAGAAGTAATTGGGTGCCAAATCAGGACTGTACGGCGGATGACCCATCAATTCGATTTTTTGACTGTTCATAAAGTCGGTTGTTAGACGAGAGGTGTGACAGCTGGCATTGTCTTGATGAAGAATGATCCGACGGCGTTTGTTTGTTTACACGTCACCTGTTACAATCTTATATACGTCTTTTGAAGCACCACGATTGTATTTATTGAGCATTTGTTTGCACCAATTGACGCGAGCGTCTTTTTGAGTTTTTGTCAAATTGTGTGGGATCCAACGAGAACATACCTTTCTCACAGCTAAATGATCATGTAATATTTTATATATGCTGGTGGAACTAATGCCTATGGTTGCCTCAATCTCACAGTATGTCACATGACGATCTTGCAGTATTAGGTTTTGCACAGCATCAATGTTTTCTTGAACAACAACTGATTTTGGACGACCTTCGCGAATCTCGTCGGTGAGCGAATGGCGGCCACGATTAAATTCGTTATACCAGCGTTTCACGGTGGCAAAGGATGGGGCTTCATCGCCAAATGTGGAAGTAAGTTGATCGATGCACTCTTGTCTTGATAATCCACGTCGAAAATCGTAAAAAATCATCGCACGAAAATGTTCACGAGTTAATTCCATTTTATTGTTGTCGCGCAATCTCCAAGGTAACATAAACAACACAAATCAAGCTATTGACAAAACATTTGAAGTACGTTATGGTCAATAATGCCAGACGATTCCGTGCAAACGTCAAATCGCGCCTAACTTCAATCAGTGTTGCCAAGGCTCAAAATATAAATAGTGGCCCTCGTACTACAAACAAGAGAGAGAAAAACTCATTCCAAGCAAATTCTTGAAATATGTCCTGAATTTTGTTAAAAGATAATTGTAAAATTTACTTATTTTCGAAGCCTAACAATAGTTTTACCTCTCTCATATGTTTTACGTTTTTCTAGTGTGAATAAATGGTATTTACTGATGATTTATATGTGAGAGAACAATTTTATTTGTATTATTAAAAATAAGATTGTCTTTCTCGTCTTTCACTTTTGGTTGATTGTTACAATGAGGAACACTCAAGTAGGATCACCCGTGTACAGGCAAGGACTCGAACCCGGAACTTTCTGTGGGGATATCCTGAGACGAAACTTGAACTTTCTTGTAACGAGGTTGCATGACTGTGTGTATGTGACGTAGATATTTGTAATGGTTTTATGGTACCGTAACAATTATTTTTATTACAATTGCCAGACAATATCAATCACCCTATTCTTCGCGATTAGCCAAAAGTGACAGAAAAGAAAACAAATCAATCAATGAATTTTGTAGCCTTTTTATACGTAAGGAAACGTACGGCGAACCCCTGCACATTCCAACATGTCATGATGGCATATGGATAGGGTAGGTGAAGGTTGGGCCCGACGAACTCGCACTCTCTGCAAATTGTGGAGATGGTGTGATCATCACCGATCTCCAACTGCCCTTATCCACACTAATGGTGTGGGGGTACGTCCGCCGTATACCCTCTGTTTAAACTTATTCATTAGAGTAGATTAGATTCGCCTTTTTATTTATATATTTTTTGAGCTTATTACGATCAATACTTCTAGTGTAACGTGATCGGGAACATAATGTTGAGAATGCCTCAGAAATATGTGAAGATGTATTAGGAGAGCGAAGAGATAACATTAAAAGTCCAATAAGAATTGTATGATCAACTGCTATTTACTAGGCTGCAACACTGATTAAGTGAGCCATTTTCGTCATTTTATAAAGATGGCGCCTCCTATACACACTTGCAGCAGTGAAGAGGAGTGTTTTCTTGCCTTCTGGATGTCTATAACTTACAGACATTCTACGGCAAATGAAAATTCAATGTCTCTATGAATGCTCACCACACCGACAAGTTTACAAATGGAGAACAAAGTTGGACAATGGCCTCAGTTCGCAGGCTGATTGGTGGAAAGGCCTTCGCAGTGGCTCATAAGTGACTGCACGTGGACCACAAAGACTTATTCTTCTTAAGGTATACAGGCACTAAAACTCAAAGTTAAAAATATGTGTAGATCACTAATACACTGAGGTGCAAAAAAACGCAACACCTCAAAAATATTGATAAATATGATGACATGCCAATTTTAACCGTTACTTTGTGCTTCTATGTAGGTTTTTATAACTTTAATTGAAAACAATGTATACAGAGACAATTCAGCAGCAGAATAAGCTCAACAATGGCCAACAATGGTAACAAAGTGTATAACCAACCACAATGACATACAGGTTAAGCTGCATTCTTGTGCAATAAAATTTGTTTGTTTCAACAACAAAAGCAAATAAGCCATTATTGCCACTCACTGATTGTGTCTTCTTTCTTAACATGTGAAATCCATCACTTGAAGGACGTAAGATGCCATTAAGTACGGAGGACGCTGCCAAAGCAGTTGCATTGGTAGAGGATGGGCGAAGTTTGCGTTATGTTGCTCAAGTGTTGCGTACCACACCGTCCACAATTTCACGTACCATCCAGAGATACAGAGAGCTTGGTACATATTCTAGACGGCCGGGTTCTGGACGGCGGCCGTCAACATCTGCAAGAGATGACCAGTTTTTGCGCCTTAAGGTTCTCCGTAATCGCCACATGACTGCAGTTGAAGTCAGAAATCAGCTTGAACATGTGAGAGGTGTGAATGTCAGCAAGTGGACTGTGAGAAGAAGGTTGCATGATGCCAAACTCTTATACAGGAGACCTGCTACTGGTCCAGAACTGACAAGAAAACATCGAAAGGATCGCTTGCGTTTTGCAACACACCATAGTGACTGGAATGACGAGCAGTAGGGAGCAGTTCTCTTCTCTGATGAGTCTCGATTTAGCCTTAGATCTCCAGATGGAAGAGAAAAGGTTTGGAGAAGGACAGGAGAAAGGTATTTACCGTGCACATTTTCGTCAAGAACAGCATTCAACGGTGGCTCTGTGATGGTTTGGGCAGGGATATGCTCGACTGCGCGAACAGACCTGGTTCTTGTGGATGGTGGATCACTCACGGCACACCGCTACATTGAAGAAATCCTTGGAGATCATGTTATTCCCATTGCTCACTACATTGGTGAGAATTTCATGCTCATGCATGACAATGCACGTCCTCATGTAGCACAATGTGTCAATTGTTACCTGAATGATGTTAGAATTGAAGTTATGCAGTGGCCAGCACGTAGTCAAGATCTCAACCCTATCGAGCACGTTTGGGACATTTTAGGGAGAAATGTTCGCAATCGTGCCCCAGAGACCCTGCAAGACCTGCGAGAAGTCCTCAGACAGGAATGGGATCGAATCAACCAGCAGGACATCGCTACCATCGTAAGGAGTATGCCTCACAGGATGCATGCTGTAATTGATGCCAGAGGGAACAACACACGTTATTGAATATGATCGGAGTAGTAAAAATAATCTCGTGAAGTGCTACAGGGAGTCAGAAAAATATGCCTGAGATCAAAGTGGACGAAAAATTTCACAAAATCATGAGAAATGTTCAGTGCGCACAATGACTGTACAGTTTACGTTACGTTACATTACGTTATTCATGTCGAGTTGGTTAAAGAAATTACTCTTTCTATGTTAGAAATATTGTAGCAAGAAGAAAATACACAATTTTCTGCAACACTTATAATTACAAGCATGTTATAAAGAGTTTGGATTAAATATATCACCTTGTTTGTAAAATTTTCAAGTGTTGTGTTTTTTTTGCACCTCAGTGTATGTCTGTGCTAAAATGTAGCAACTAGATGAGGAAACAAAAAATCAAGTTCTTGATTTGGCTCTCCCTTGTAGCTACAAGATCACCATGCTGCAAATGACGACAATTATATTATCATCAAATGCTAGTACAATTCAATTATTCTCCTCACATACAGCTTAATCTGAATGCGTTATCTGTGTATACTTCAAACAGCGCCATCTGTCCATCTGTTCTACATTATAGAAAAAGAAACAACGTGAAATTACATTCTCATAGATACAATCGCCTTACAGTTTTCTCATATCGTGCACACCTGACATCTCACGGCGAACTGCCGCACTAATTGCATCGCTTCTGAACTTGCAGAGACATCTGCTGACCAAGTGTTAGATTATCACGATTGGCTGGTTGGTTGATTTGGTGCTTTAAGTCCACTTTATGCACAGTAAGGCTAATCGTGACTGAACATACAGTTTAAAGTAGGATCCGAACCACTGTGCATTGTGCCTGCAACGGGTATAGAACCCGGCTCCCCTTGATTACTATGTGACGATGTTACCAGCACACTATGGAGGAGGTCTACTACACTGGTCAAAAAAATTAGGGGAGCAAGCAATAAATCCAAAAACCAAAGTTGGTAAGTCAAAAGTAGCAATGTATTTTGATTAGGTGAGTGTGTCCTCAACCAGTACAATACATGTCTATTGAGTCATTAGCACAACAGAGTTCTATGGGTGATTTCTGCAAGGTACTGCACAAAATCAGGAGAACAAAACGGTGATAACACAACAGAAATGGACAGATACACAACAGACGTGTGGTCGCCATGAACTGCTATGACAGCTGCACATCTGTTTTGCATGGAACCAATAAGGTTATCAACGACAGCCTGCGGGATATTCACCCATTCCTCCAGAAGGGCCATTTCCAACTGTTGCAGAGTTGTAGGCGGCGCTGGCCGAGCAGCAATGCGTCTTCCGAGTGTGTCCCACACATATTCAGTGGGATTCAAGTCTGGGGAGGACGCTGGCCATACCATTCGTTCGATACCCTCATCCCGTAGCATGGCGTCAACCAGACGTGCTCGGTGAGGTCGGGCATTATCGTCCACAAAAATGAAACGATCACCGATATCTGCAGCCATTGGGACAACATGAGGCCTGAGGATCTCATCCCGGTACCGTAAGGCTGTCAAAGTACCGTTCCGGATAATCTGCAGGGGGGTACGCCGACCAACACTGATCCCTGCCCATACCATTAAGCCACCACCACCATACTGAGACACTTCGCACACATGTGCGGGATAATTGCGAGTCCCACGTTCCCTCCAGATGAGAATGCGTCGATTATCTGACTGGAGACTGAAACGCGACTCATCCGAGAAGAGAACCGAACTCCACTCTCCATGTCCCCACTCACGATGTTCCACAGCCCACTGTCTGCGGGCCCTACGGTGTTGGGCATTCAGAGGGACACACACCATTGGTCTTCTTGCATAAAGACCCCTTTCCCGCAGGCGATTTCGTACAGTTTGGCCCGAGACTCTTCGTCCTGTTGCCAAAACAAGGCCGCGTTGCAAGTCAGTTGCAGTTTGCAGCCTATTCCTGCGAGCCGACAATGCTAAGTACCGGTCTTCCTTAACTGTTGTTGACCGTGGGCGACCTTGCCCAGGCCTCCTTCGTACTGTACCTGTCTGTTGAAATCGTGTCCACAACCTGGAAATGACACTGCGTGACACACCAAGGGCTGCAGCCACCTCACGTTGTGTTTGCCCTGCTTCCATCCTCCCAATGGCTCTCCATGCGCTATATTCCCCTAAATTGTGTTGTTCTGCCATCGTTCCTATTCAACACTACTCAACTGAATCCCACCTGCACTTACGGTCTGCCAGCACCAAACAACCGGTGTTCCCAAGTGACCTCGTGATTGCTCCTCATATCACAAATTCTGCCACGTGCCTTATGGTGTCACTAGAGAGCTCTTCATGCTGATGATTCATCACAGATGAATTGTACTGGTTGAGGACACACTCACTTCATCAACATACATTGCTACTTTTGACTTTCCAACTTTGGTTTTGGGATTTCTTGCTTGCTCCCCTAATTGTTTTGACCAGTGTATAAGACTATAAAGTTGAATTTTATACAACCTTTGGTAGAACATAGGCAAGCAATGGAGAAAATCAAGAATTGACAAATTCAAACACACACTCATGCACATATAGGGAATTGAAACTTTTCCTGTACAATTATTATGAAAACTAAATATCTTTTTGCGGTATAACAAACTTCGTATCTAAAGTGCTCAAACCAAACAATAGTCATTATAACTCTATTATCATCATCAAACGCTATTACAATTTAATTATTCTCCTCGCATACAGCTCAATCTAAATGCGTTATCTGTGGTTACTTGAAACAGCGCCACCTGTTTTACATTATGAAATTACATTCTCATAGATACGATCGCCTTACAGTTTTCTCATAACGTGCACATGTGACATCTGACGGCAAACTGCAGCACTAATTGCAAAAAGTATACACGGAAAGAGGGCCGAGTCCGCCTAAAAATGGAAATTACGCCGCGCATGCGCACTTCATCCCCCGAGGTCTGCGACACTAGCGACGTCGCACCTTAGGTACAGTGAACTAACATGCGCTCTACTGTTAACAAATGAATGCAGCATCGCGTGAGTGTATTCGAATTTGAAATAACGATTGTCCGTTTGGTCCGGCCTGGTTTCGTTGAGTGTAGGCTGACTGCTACCGTTGACGTCGAACTAGAGTATAATAGTTCGTTCGAGTTCGGGTTAATGTTGTCAAAAATTGAAACTATGAAGATAGATAATTATTTGAAGCAGTTTGTAATGATGTTTCACCGAATATGCTGGAAAAAAGCGATGGATATACATACTATATAAGAGAGAGGTACGTATTTGTGTGTGTAGTTCCTTACTTCACGTGTATTTTAGTTCCCATGTAACAACAAATTAAGCAAATATATGAAATGGGGATATATATATACTTTCATGGGTGGAAAATAAAATGATGCTATGCTTTGGTGTGTGCACAGACAAGTGAGACCAAATTTATCATTGAAAGAAATGGGAAACCAAATAAACATTACAGCGCACACATGGTATTTAGATAAATTGACCACATATTTATACTAAAATTAAAAGTGCTGGTATTATTTTGAATCTTTCTATATCTTTAATTTTTGTTTTGCCTTTATTGCCCAAATTCTTATTTTTTAAAAGTTCAAGCTTGTGAAAGAGTGGTTTGATGGTCATTCACTAAATACATAGAGATATAAAATGTTATTTAATTTATATTATAGTATAGACTGTGATTGTAATTGTATTTTTCTTTTTATAAAAATACTAAAATTTCTTTTTTTATTATTACAGATATTCACAGGTGTCGAATGGAATGGAAAGTCTGGACTGCAAGGACACATTTCGCTTTATATGTGAAAAGAATACCCTGCCTGTTTTCTGCAACAATAATACTGAAAAAATGTTTCAGTGTGGTCGATTTTTGTTATCTTGTTAGTGAATCTCCATAGAGGTGAAAGGGGTCAATTCTGTTTCTACATACCGTACAGTTTTAGTGAATGAAGAAATTTTTATATAAAGATGATATATGATTTCATTGAAGATTGTGTTTCCAGACAGTGTATAGTGTTAGTAGTAATAGTATGTACATCAAAAGGGAGTGAAGACAATAGCATACTTTTTATGGTGGTTATGTGAATCTACACAAATGCAGGGAGCATGGTGATGATCTGTTTTGATTAGTGTTTATTTGTGGCTGCTTTGTGGTTTCATGTAGTGTGCTAAGATACGTGGTTCTAGTGTATAAATGGGTGGAATAATGAATTCTAAGAGAGTAATTCTATTTGGTTTGTTCTTTTTCCTTACTAAGGTGTAGGCATGAAACAGGAGAATATATTGAGGTGGAAATAACACAGGAAATATATTTAAAAGCACAACCATATATTATAATGGAGGGACTTGCTTCATCACTGTGAAGCTAGCTTTCAGGCTATTTTCACCAGGTTTTAAAACTCTGCATGTGTATGATCTATGACCTGGCTTGGTCTTTTACATGGATATAATTGTTGATGTGAATCAAACTTACGTTAGTGTGCATTTATATTCATGGAGTTTGAAAAAATACCACCAGGTATTCTTATATGGACTGCTGCTGCTATGTCAGTGAATGCTAATGTTGTTAGGTTAGGCAGCTCAGGGTCTCACTGCAGAACATGGGCTGCTTTTTGCCTCTAAATAGACTAACCAAATTACGTACCTTCTACTTCCATTTACCGGTGTTACTTTTCCGTTTACTATTATATTATTGCATGTAAAAAATGTTTTTCCTGCTGCTAAAAGCAATGCATTTCTCCATTCGTTCGCGTCCATATTGTTTACGCACAGTTGCTGTCATTTGTTTTGTTTTTCCTGCTACTAAAATATTGCATTTCTCTTATTCGTTCACGTCCATATTGTTTACGCAGTTACTTTATTTCGACGAGGAATGCCTACAAGGTTAGGTCTGTTAGGTTAGGTTCCAATAGCATAAACACAATGAAAAATGTTTTTCCTGCTACTAAAATAATGCATTTCTCTATTCGTTCGTGTCCATATTGTTTACGCAGTTACTTTATTTCGACGAGGGATGCCTACAAGGTTAGGTTAGGCCTGTTAGGTTCGGTTCCAATAGCATAAACACAATGAAAAATGTTTTTCCTGCTACTAAAATAATGCATTTCTCTATTCGTTCGCGTCCATATTGTTTACGAACAGCTACTTTAATTATTTCGACGAGGAATGCCTACAAGGTTAGGTTAGGCCTGTTAGGTTCGGTCCCAATAGCATAAACACAATGAAAAATGTTTTTCCTGCTACTAAAATAATGCATTTCTCTATTCGTTCGCGTCCATATTGTTTACGCAGTTACTTTATTTCGACGAGGAATGCCTACAAGGTTAGGTCTGTTAGGGTAGGTTCCAATAGCATAAACACAATGACAAATGTTTTTCCTGCTACTAAAATAATGCATTTCTCTATTAGTTTGCGTCCATATTGTTTACGCACAGCTACTTTAATTATTTCGACGAGGAATGCCTACAAGGTTAGGTTAGGCCTGTTAGGTTCGGTCCCAATAGCATAAACACAATGAAAAATGTTTTTCCTGCTACTAAAAGAATGCATTTCTCTATTCGTTCGCGTCCATATTGTTTACGCACAGCTACTTTAATTATTTCGACGAGGAATGCCTACAAGGTTAGGTTAGCCCTGTTAGGTTCGGTCCCAATAGCATAAACACAATGAAAAATGTTTTTCCTGCTACTAAAATAATGCATTTCTCTATTCGTTCTCGTCCATATTGTTTACAAACAGCTACTTTAATTATTTCGACGAGGAATGTCTACAAGGTTAGGTCTGTTAGGTTAGGTTCCAATAGCATAAACACAATGAAAAATGTTTTTCCTGCTACTAAAATAATGCATTTCTCTATTAGTTTGCGTCCATATTGTTTACGCACAGCTACTTTAATTATTTTGATGAGGAATGCCTACAAGGTTAGGTTTTATTAGCATAAATGCAATGACAAATTATTATTCAGGCTAAGAGAACTAAACCTAGCTACCTAACAACGTAGGAATTTTTTGCTTTCACACCACCATGTCACTTTTTCCTTCCAAGAGCACCCAACCTGCATGGGTATTTCTAGTTTTTTCAAAGAAATAAAATTTTCCGTACCTTCAAACTTACTTTTCCCAATTACTAACTACAAAACATTACCAAAAAATTATGAACCACGTTCCTCCTAAGCAGCCCATATTCTGCAGTCTTACCCAGCTCAGGTTTATGGCTGTTAGCATTAAAATTTCTTCCATAAATACTTTCAATACCTGATTGTGTAATTTCTGATCTTCAACACCTGGTGAAAATAGCCCTACATGCTCGCCTTGGTGGTGGAAATAATTCTCCATATTGAATATTGAAGACTTTCTTTTTAGCAGTATAGTTCACATGTTGTGGTGAAGACACTTCTGACTTTACCAAGATATTCCATAGAAAACTTATATTTGGGGGTGGGGGTGAAAACTAACTAAAACAGCTTCAGGGGTAAGTACCTCCATGTGTTTCAGCAAGTTTTAACATGAGTGGCACATAATGCAAAGTGCACATCCAAGAGCTACTGTGAAAAGTGCGTTCCAGTGTCTACTTATATTTATTTGGATTTTTCCATATTCTTAACCACCAATTTGCTACAACAGGTAGTTGCATGTAAGATTTTTTCTTTAAAAAAATAGGAGCCAACGATTAAGTATTTCCGAGAGGTCTTCCTTCTCGCAGATGGCGATACCAACCTTGTGTTATGACGTCAGACGTGATATGCCTACGTTGTTAAGTTTGGTTCTCTTAGCATCAATACACTGCAAATGTATTATTTATGCTCAGAGAGCTAATACTAATAAGCCTAACCTAACAACTTATGCATTTAGCCTAACAATGAAACCATCCCGCAGCGACTTCAGAACGCAAGGTTGGTATCATTAAAAACTTACTGAAATGTAAGTAAAAGAAATAGAACCATTACAGAATGTCCTGGAAATAATTGTTAAAATGTGGAAATGTGAAAATAAGTTTTAATAAAGTGAGCAGGGTACCTTCCGTGAGTTGACATTTTGATGGTGGTATCATCAGATTTGAACCTACATGTACTTCACATGTGGCCTCTTTTTTATTCTGAATTTACATGATTTTTAGTGAATTACACTTGTTTCACTTAATGAAAGGAGAGGAAGGAATGTTTGCTTTTATTTAGGTATTATATAGACACTCATTACCATGGTATAATCTAAAAAAAAAACATTTTTGCCTCCAAAAAATCTAGTGATTTTTTTTTGTTACACAAAAGAATTGTTACACCTTTCACTTGTTTAATGAATATACAAAGTAACACAATATGGGGACATAATACAGTAAGTACACTGTTCACGTAATGCAAATAAGATAACAAAATCATTATTTGTGTAGTCTCTGCAATGATTATGTTCAGGTAGAATACGTGCATACATTTAGTAAGAATTAGCAGATTCTTACTGAGGAATATGTAACATTCGATACGTTTTCATAGCTATTTATTTAATTTCTTATGTTCATTTATGTAATGAAGGGGCCACCAAAGTAAACTTTTTTAAAAACAAAGGGAGCCTCCTCCTTGTGGGCAAATATAGGTTAGCCTGTAAATGAAAATGGCCAGTCTATGTATTTGGACTGCTTCACATCTTTATTGTTGCATGATAGTGGTGAAGTCAGTTTCTGCATTAATTTATTCTTGGGCATATACTCCTTTGATGATTTTTTTTTTCATTGAACAGTAGAAACACCTGTAAGCGAACTGAATTGATGGTTTGTGTGTTTTTAATTCCACTTATGCTAATCAGGACTGAAACTACAGTTTAGTAGGATCTGAACCACTGCTTCAACCAGGTATTGAAGTCAGGTCTAATGCACAGGTTTGGCCTTGATTACACTTTTAGGTTGTGAGGATGGGAGAGAGATTTAGCACCAGGTATGTTTTTAACATGTATGAAAAATTCATGCATTCTTAACCTGCGCTACTCCTGCATGCATATCGTAGTCAACCATCGGTTTTTGTGTGTGTTGTTAGAAACAGAGCACCCAGTGTTGCTGCATCTCCTCTTCCCTCCCGACCAGCAGCAGACATGATTAACTAACATTCAAAGATGGAAGTGTATGGGACCGTTTTACAACTTGGTTCCAGTATGTTCCAAAACAATGTTTGTTAACTACGAAAAAAATTTCAAAATACAAAATAAGGAGGATTTTTTTATGTAAAAGTCGGTAAGTAGGAATGTTTTAAAAATAAATTTGATTCATAATGACACTATGAAGTTGATAAGTAACTATCTGAATTATGATTATAGCTCAAATTAATTATCCAGAGTACTAGATTTTCTTCATATAGGATGAGTAGCAGGCTAAAAATTTCCATTTCTTGTTACCAAAAATGGACATTTTGCCAGTGCAATTTTCAGTGTCTTGAAGATATTGTGCATGCATACTATTATTACTTTAAAAATATTTACAAGTGTGAAGAAACAACCTTTTTTCCCCCTGCATACTCCAGGCTACTTCAAGGTTTTCATGCGTACTGCCAATGAGGCCGATGGAACAGTTGGTTGCAGGTCTCATTGCATTTTACTTTCAGCGAAGATAATACCTCAGAATAAAAATAATGAGGTTTCATAAGTACTAAAGAAACTTTAGCAAGCCAGAAGCAACTCTCAGGCTGCATTTTGGACAATCCTCCTATGTACTGAATAGTTGTCATTCATATGTTTTATTTGTTTATTTACTTGTGCTTTTCTACTGTTAAACAAATAAATAAGGAAATACTGGTTTTAGTTTGTAGGAACGATAGGAGAGCATGGTTTCATGCACTAATTGTGCTTTTTCCCCCACTCTCAAGATCATTCTCGACTTTGAATTTATATAGGTTTACAATTTTATTGCAGCTGCATGAAGTGCCCGAGATTGTGCCTAAAATTATGAAAAGACAATTTTTCGAGGAGCAACGAAAAAAATACATAATAAAACTGATCTCATGGGTACAAATTAATTTACTCATATCATGGTGATAACTAGGGCTAGGATTTTTATGACCTAAAAATCACCAAAATATAAAAAATTAAATATGCTCTTATGACCCAAAATTTTACAAAATATGCCCTTATAACTGGACTGTTTCAAACATCAACATCTAAATGCAGATATTTGCACATATGTACTATTTTTAGTTCACTTTATGGGCCCTGAGTTGCAATACACAATGAATACTTTCTCTAAATTTTCAAAGAAAAATGCAAAAGATCTTACTACAGTGGAAAAAAAAAACTCGAGTGAAAATGGGAGTAAGAGCGAATCCACTTCAAAAATGACTATATTTGTTGGAAATGTAAAAATATGCGGAATATGACCGAAAATTCATCAAAATATGCTTATCACGTAGAAATGGCCAAATATGCCCTTAAAAGGCACCTTAATTTAATTAGTTTCTTCATAATATGAATGTCTACATGTTTAGGAAACATATCACCCTTACCCTAAAAAAATATGCTGTCATGAAATTGATCCTAGCCCTAGTGATAACTATTATCAAAATAGATAAATATATCCTTCTTAAAGTATAGACAATTAATTGATTTTATTAGTCGAACAACATATTTCAGTCCTTTAATGTTTTGCGCAACACGAAACTACTAAATTCAATATCCAATTGACTGTAGTGTTGAATCTGAAAGACGTCTGCATATAGCTTGCTTACTGCGTTGCTATGGCAACCAACGTAGTTCGGTACCTAGACGGCGGCGGCAGCACCATTCCACCTGCCTGTTCCTCATTGGCCAGTTTGTTTCAAAATTTCTGACGTCATCTCAAGCCGTCTGCTAAAATGTTTCCATTGTAGGGATAGGGAGTTATTTCTCTCCCCTAATCTTATTCTCTTTGACTAATTGTATCGCTTCTGAACTTGCAGAGACATCTGCCGACCCAAGGAATATAGAGATTAGGTAAAGCCATCCGAAGATTGCCGATCTTGCACGAACGAGTGACGTCACCGGAGAAGCAGTGAGCTCGGCTGAAGCAGACGGCCCCTAGCATTTATATGGGAGATTCAGATAGCGAAAGTATATTATTACTTTTAGGAGGGGGAAAATAATAATTGTCATCCTTCAAGATGGTATCGAGGCATCCTTTTAATGATTAGTAACATAATTGAAAACGCGCTACTTTTAAAAGGGGGCAAAGTACATGTGAAAAAATGTATTTTGAAAATCCATATTCCTGAAACTTTCTGACCGATGCGCTACAAAGAAACTTGCGTGTTCTCCTTTAGAATTTCGTCATTTTACAAATCGTAATATAATTTTAACAAAAACGTGGCATGCTAAAGAAGAATTAAAGAGTTTAAAAAAATAATTGATTAATAGACTTAATTTATTTTACTTCGCTTATCTGTCACATATTTGACAAGCTTAGTCTAAAACTTACAACTGAAGTCGTACGTGTGTGTGTGGGGGGGGGGGGTGGCTGCGTGAGGTAACACAGTGGAATATGATTCACAATCCTAAAATTAAAATAAATATGTGGGAACAATAGAAATCAAAATATGTTGTAGCTAGTGACAGCGCAATAGTAAAGATGGAGGGGTAAATCATATTTTCCCGGGGCAATCATTTTTATTATTCCGTTACATACGACACAAAAATGCATATTTTGGCTAAAAGCGCATTCATTCATTTATTTATTTTGTCGTTTTACTGGGGGCAGATAAGAAAGAGAGAGAGAGAGAGAGAGAGATTGTCAAACGAGAATAGGGGGGCGTTCCTGCCCCCCACCCCCTGTAGTGTGGTCATTGCCTATAGCTATGATGGAGAAGAATGCACCAATTACTACGCTATTAAATGAAACAGATACTTTTAAAACTTTTAATCAAATTATTTGTGAACTATGATTTAAATTTAGAGAGAGCACATACCTGTTTAATTTAATTTGGATGAGTTAACTTCTGAAGCCTGCCATTTCCGAGCCTTCTTCCGGTGTAACTGCACTGCCCTTTGAGCCGTAGCTGCTGCGTTCAGGTGGCGGAACGAGTAGAATACTAATTAAAACAAATATGTGACAAATATATATATATATATATATATATATATATATATATATATATATATATATATATATATATATATGTATATATATATAACGTGTTGAAGCTATTGACGGCGCCAAAGAAAAGACAGAAGAGAAACGTGGAGAGTGCAGTGATATTTTACGGGAAGCAGCAGGCACGTATCCAGGAATTCCTTTCGGGGCGGCGGCTGAACACCATTTTTTAAAGGGGTATCACAATTGTATGTTTAAGGCCAGTGGTGGCAATTGAGTTCCAAAATGTGGGGGGGGGGTGGACAAGGAGACAAGCATTAAGAGGCCATAGTGTGATAGTGTGGAGGCAAAAGAATGGGGAGCAACTATCTCCTAAATCGTCGCCACTGTTTATGGCTGTCATTTTAATCAGAACGTGAAATCGGGACATTTTCTACCACTCAACTCCTCTGTTTCCATGCATTAATATTGTGTGCCGGAACCATCTCAGTATGTATGTATGTCCATTTCTTCTCATCAGGCATCAAAACATCTATGTACCAGAAGTGTTTTTACGAAGGTGTTACACATGCACGGAAAGCACAATCCACTCGACAACACAAGATTCAAACTGTGTGCTGGGAACTGGAATCGGTCAGTTCACGAATATTTCTCTCTCATTCGAGCCTGAACACCACTAATGTGTCTTGTCCTCCCATGTTTGCAGCTCTTATAAAAGCCGAAACCCACCAAATTGTTCATATTCATGCCTAAGCACTCGCAAGTGTCCAAAATTGTCTGTTGAGTGTGTGTCGAACCCAGTAGCCTTAAACAAAAGTATTTTTTTATGCCATAAAATTTTCGGACTGCATACACAAAATTTGGTCCTGGCACAACCAAATCATCACTCAAAACTTTGATTTTCAGTTGATCTGTGCAGCTTATTTCTTTTTTAATAAATCGCTCCAATGCCCAGCCCGATACTGCCAAAATATTCACTTTAGAGAGAGAGACCTTCGATCTCTTCGTCTTTCGACCCGAACTACTCGTAGCACTACTCGACGTTCTGCTGTCGTCAATGTATTTTGCTTTGGGAGCGAACTGGAACTAGTAGTAGACTTCGTTACTTTACGGTATTTAGTCCATTTCATTTTCGAATCACTAGAACTTATAAAGCAACCAATGGACACTGACTGATCACTAATCGACTGTATGAATTGTCGTCACACTTACCTCTGAAGTCTCCACCTATTCTGTTGTACAGATCAACCGGGAAATTGAAGCCGCGTATTAATATCCTCATTATATTCTAGAACGTTTCGCAGATATCACGATTCGTAAATATTGCCAGTAGTTCGACTCCTTCTCTTTTTCAAGAACGTTCCCTCTCGCGCTTTCCAGAGATTAAAAAATTACAATGAATCCGAATCGCCCTACCTGCGGCGCTACCTTTGTTGTGCTGACAAGTCTCTTCTACATAGTGTTCAAGTTCGCTACGACAACACCGAAAGCGTAAGAAAAGTTTACGTGCAATATTATCAACAACAGGGTTATAGAACATTCTTCGTCTTGCCTTGATAAGTATTTCTCTCCTAAAATTATCGTCACATTATTCAAGAAGAAAAAAACCTAATTTTATCTAGTGTAAAATGAAAACTTTCCTGGTGGGGGGAGTCCACGAGTTACGATCCCCACCTTGGATACGCGCTATAAACAATAACAGGGTCCGTAGAACATTCTCCGTCTTGCCTCGATAATTATTTATCTCCTTAAATTATCGTCACATTATTGAAGAAGACAAAAACCTAATTTTATCTCGTGTAAACTGAAAAGTTTCCTGGGGGAGGGGGCTTGAGACACCTGATGCCCACCTTGGATACGCACTATTAACAATAACAGGGTTATAGAACATTCTCCGTCTTGTCTCGATAATTATTCCTCTCCTTAAATTATCGTCAGATTATTCAAGAAGTAAAAAACCTAATTTTATCAGTGTAAACTGAAAAATTTCCTTGGGGAGCGGGGGGGGGGGGGCTCGAACCACCTGATCCCTACCTTGGATACGCGCTATTAACAATAACAGGCTTATAGAACATTATCCGTCTTGCCTAGATAATTCTCTCTCTCAAATTATCACCATATTATTCAAGAAGCCAAAAACCTAATTTTATCTAGCGTAAACTGAAAATTTTCTGAAGGGGGGCTTGAGCTCCCTGAACCCCACCTTGGATACGAGCTGTTACCAATAACAGGGTTATAGAATATTCTCCGTCTTGCCTCGATAATTATTTCTCTCCTTAAATTAACGTTACCATATTTTATTTGACACCACAAGAAACAAAAAATCTCATTTTATCTAGTGTAAACCGAAAACTTTCGGGGGGGCTTGAGCCCCCTAAGCCCCCTTGGATACGTGCCTGGGAAGCAGTCACGTTTATTACACCCTTACATTTACATACAATATTATAAAGTTCTGCTTTTAGATCTCGCACAATGACTTTTTCACAAAAATAGGCAATCTCGCATTTTTTATATCAGTCAAGCTGTGATATTTTAGATTTATTCCGTTAGTTTTCTGATAATAGTTTTCACAGCTTTCCATAGAATTAGGCATGATTTCAGTTGACAAGAACAAAATAATCTTATTTCAAAACATAGAGCAAAAAGAAATCCAACGCGCTTAAGTTAAAACTCCCTTACATTGGAAGCCTGGAGAGAACAAAACAGGGGTTCCTTCGTAACACGATTTCTTGAAAACCATTTTACACATTTGAATCAACTTTGTGATAAATTGATTAGAAAGGATGAATCTTAACAGTAAAAGTTATAACTTTTTCCCTGCTACTATATTTTAGAAGATATTCGTTGTCAAATTTCTCAATATTTGCATAAGGAACCAGCCTTTTCCGTGCCGAGTGTTTCGATGGTGACGTCATGCATCCACGGACAACTGCGCATACGATCTGCGCCGCCGAACGAGCACCCCCTGCTGCCGACCAAGTGGTAAATTATCACGAATTCATATGATGAGACAACTGTTTGACACTAACTTTAGAATAATATCATAAATATCAGGATTCAGATTCTAAAAAAAGTCGTTTTAACGTTCAGAAGACACAACGGCGCTTATGGAGAAACCGCACAGTGTTGCCAATACAGCGCTAGCTCATGTCGCCGGGAAATGATGACCTTCCTTCACAATGAAGGTGTTACATATTTTGTATATATAATGATAATTATATGTAATTATTAATATTAATATTATACTGTGACCGTTACAGTTACCCTTTTTACTATGATCCATTGCGATCACTACACACGCGAGTGTAATGCACGAATATGACACTTCAGAAATCACTTAAAAAAAGTAAAAATCACTGAGAGCTCACACAACTGAAAACACTTTTTCGAGAGAGAAAAAAAAGTCTAAACAGACCAAAGCAGATCTTTCACTCAAGTAAGGGGAACCTGGCACATGGGTTAGATTCAAGTTGCAACCCAAACAAACAAATGAGTTATGGCCCACGTGAACTGATAAGACGTGAATGACTCAAGCAAGGCATGTCATATTTCTATCTTGAAGCCCCATATTTTGTCACGTGTTGGAAAGCCTTTCAAAGGTTAATATGGTGTCTATGAATTTATGTGTACGTTGGAAACTGAAAGGTGATCTTCATTTCAGTATTAATGTCGACAGTAATGTAAACAAAACAACGTGTATTTGCGACAGCACTAATGTTGCTCACAACAGCAGCATTGTAAATAATTGTCAATTATTAAATTTAAGTAATTTCAATTCTATTATAACAAACTGCATGAAGTTCATATTTTTACTGAATGGAAATAAAATAACAACTCGAAAACTTGGTGGTGATTTGCCGGAATGCTGCGGTGAGTCAGCTCAAGATGGCCAGACAACGTCTCCTTACTTCGCGCGCGGTTCGGGTTAAAAAGAAACTCCAAATGCATGGAAGTAATATTTCTGGGAACCTTTGAGTGGTTATAAAAAATAATTTCATTATTTTCTCCACAACTTTGTCGCTGGAAGTTTTTACTTGGAATTACAGAACAAAAAATGGCCAGCGACGACATTTTCTACTGCACGAATATAAAAAATCTCCACATACTTTATTTGAATATTTTTTAATGCAAATATACTTTAAGGTATTGATAAATTTTGAGTACCACCGTCACCTATGACAATTAAAAAACAGTGTCATTTTTTTTAATAATGAATGCTTCAATTTTACGGCATGTTTCAACGTTAGGAATGAAAAGAATGTAAAAATTGTGTTTTCACAGAAAATTTGCGTTTTTAATTTATCTAAAATTATGTAAGCAAGTTACCAGTTTTTTGTGTTCACCATCGTATTCTCTACAAAATTTCCTGCAAAACTGCAGGTACCGATTTTACTTAAGCTAAATTTGTAAATCCAGAAATTTCACAACAGCGCGCTCGTATTTCCCATAAGAAAAGCATTGCCCATAAGAGCCCATTGTGTCTTCTGAACGTGAAAACGACTCTAGATAAGCATTAATTTTGGTGTAGCTAATGTTGAGAAACTGAAAAGTTACTTCGCTTAGATTGTACCACAAACAGTAGAGATAAGGACTAACATAGAAATGCGAAAATGTTAGTTTTATACAGGGGGAAAAGTAGTGATATTTGAAAGTTTGAATTTGTTCTCTTGTGGAAAGAAGAAAACGTGACTTATCTGATTTTCCCCCTTGGACTTTTCGATTGCAAAATGCCAGTGTGTGATTTTTAAATTAAGGTTACCGTAGATGTGTATAGTATATTGTATAAAATATGATTTATATATTATATACATTAAGATGAGAATATAGAGGAAATGTGTATGGAACAGCTCAATATCTGAATAAGACATTACCGCACTCTAGTGATCAGGCTTGTTACTTGTTACTGAAGCCTCCCCGATGGCGCAATGGTAGCGTCTTTGCCTTGTAATCACGGTGTCCCGGGTTCGATACCCGGTGGAGGCACATAGTGATTCGGATCCCACTTTTAACTGCAGATCCAGTCCCGATTAGCTTTTCTGTGCATAAAGTGTACTTGCATCACCAATTCAACTAAGCAAAATTAGTTTTGCCTGAAGATCATACGAGCGCTACAGTCGCCATTTCTGCAATGGCGAGCGTTTGGGAAGCACATTTGTATTTCGTCGATTTTGTAACCTTAGAAACTGCCTATAAAGCCTACTTTGTTCACAACTTTTGATGATGTTTAGAACAGATGAGGTTTAGAACCACGTACCTTACCGACATGTTATTTTGTAAAATCTTTACGTGTTTACATGCATTTGGTCTTGTTCGTTTTAATGGTAAGAAGCAATATTTTTCAATGGGGCAATTTTTGAATTATGAAACCCCCTGGTTCTGGTAATATAGAACAGGGTCTCCAATTACATACACGTTATAGAAAGCTTTGTTTTTATATTTATATACTGCGGTACTGACAGAGATATTTGACCTTTTAGATAAAAATAATAATAAATAATAATAACCCGTGGCATTAATAGCCCTTGACTTGCCTTGGTCTATCTCCCGACTGCCAGTCTCCCTCCCACAATCCTACCTAGAGGTGTGGAGATCTTCAACCAGTAACGAAGTGACGTGGGGTCAGCACGTCGAACCCTCTACCGTTATAGAAGATATCCGAGACCGGGTTACGCTACTCACTCGTAGCTCCCCAATTTCCTGACGATGGACAGTGATCCATAATGTCTAAAAAAGTCGGCAAAAATAGAAATTTTGACTTTTAAGTAAGGTGATAAAATATTACCACTTCTATAAACAACTAAATGGGGCATGAAACTGACATGTAAATTTTTCTCTAAATTTATTATTTTTTTCTTGTTTTCGGGCCTCAAAATGGCGGTTCGCGAAAATGGAATTTTCGGACTATATTTTGTACTTATTTTTATATATTTTGTACTTATTTAAATATATTTTTTATTTTTGACTTGAAAATACAAAATATATCTTGAGTTAACATAGCTCTCGCCGCTATTTCCCGCGACGATTTATGAAGCACAGGATACTTCAGAGTATTGTGAAAACAGCACGGCAGAAAAGTTTAGCTACTTTTTGCTATATTTGACAAATTTAGCTTATTTGTGAACGTGTGCTCCGTTGTTAATGGGTCAGCTGGCAACCCTGAATCAAACGTGGTCACGTGTGCATGCGCTAGGGAATAGGTCGTCTCCGATTTCGCTTTCAGCTGATGCTTAATACATATAGAAGTAGTGCAGTGTAACATAAATTCATTCAAACGTCCCCAACAAGCCCTAACACTTCCATCAACACCCTCCTTAAAACTTTCCCCAAAGTCTCGGATGTGTAAATATTACCTAGAAGCAAAATTACTTCGTAAATCCGAGTTATAATTACATTAAATAATTTGATTAACAATACCTTTATTGGTTAAACTAATTGTATTAATTTTCAACATCTTTATTGTATTTCACATTTGATAAAAATGAGAAAAAAATATCATGTTTAAATACCAAGCTGAAACTCTGGAGCGCACGTGTGGGTGAAATTTACGCAGTTGGTGTTTCTACGGCCCTGTGAGGGGAACTAAAGAAGCCTCATAGCTGATTCAAGGTTATGACATTCGAAAGTGTTTACTGGAAAGGTACTGAGAAGGGTCGACTCAGGCACACTCATTGGTAAAGATGAAAGAAATATTTCAACATCGTTTGGGTCATTTTTACCCAATGACGTGTCGTTGCGGTTTAATGGTGATGGTGTGTCATGGAAATCCACGAAACTTTATTCCCGAAAAACCTTATGAAGAAAAAATTATCAAATTAATCATTTGTTTCATTCGGGTTAGATTCTATAAATTTTGAAAATATCGCTTAGGATTGTGTTAAGGCCTTTAGTGTTGATGTGTCGCGGTGCAGCAGCAAAGTATTTTAAGGATATGAAAACTGTTGCCGAAAGGAAGATAATTTTCTTAAAAATAATTTCAGTTGACTTTTTAAAAAAATTGTTTGTAGTTGCTTTTTATTCACTCTATGCAATCTCAAAAGCAGATTATCAGTTTTGAAGAAAGTAGCAACAGAAATAATAGGTGATAAACTGTAGAGCTTCGCCGGGAAAATACGTCTAAGGAATTTACATTCACCACCAAAGTACATTTAGAGGAAGAAGGAAAGATATCGGAACAAGGAAATAAATATTTTTTAATGCCTTAAAATATATTAATGTATCTTGAAAGTGATTTGATAGGAAGTTTTCCTCGCTTTAAACATTTATTGTGCATAAATTCATTTTAACGATACTTCTCATATTTATTATTATTATTATTATTTAATACTATCATTATAATCCTTATTATTTTCAATATTCTTGTTATTATTTAATCTATTTCTGGAAATGAATTTCGGTTTTCCAAGTGTATTGTTTAGTTTGACTGTGGTTTCAAGTATGTATTGAAATAGGTCAAAATTATACTTTTTGTATAAAAAACAAAATAATCAATCTCATGTGAATTCTGTGGACCCAAAGTGTGAATTATTCCTTAAACACTTACAGTGCTAATCACGTATATATACGGAGTTCCCGAACTTCTCTAGTATACGGAGTTGAATTCAAAATTTATTTCAACTGTCATTTGCCGTACGTTTACGGAGTCAGCAATCCTGAGTAATGTTTGAACATCGTACTTCCTCATACGGCCACTAGATGGTGGGCAAATGCTCATAACGGTTCTGTTCACGACTTTGTCTAATGGCGATATGATTGCTTCCCTTTTCTACAGTGGCGGCGATTAGGGGAGCGAGAAGGGCGTTGCCCCCCAATTTTCGCCACTTTTGCCCCCACACTATGCTAACTCTTATCTACAAAGGGAAATATACTGTCTTTGCCCCCCTATTTTTGGGACCCAATCGCCGCCACTGCATGTCATATATCTTGTCAACTTTTTATTTTTAGTACATTTCGTATCATTTATGATGAAACGTCCAAGGTACCCATGTGGTTATAATGTAACATATACATCAAAATAAAGGAGGAAAATCAAACTTTTCAACAGTGTATGATACATATATTTTACATTTTCAGTTTTTGAGATATGAGTTTTTTAAAAAGTAGTGAAAATGGTCAGCTCGGAAAGCGACGTAGAGGTCAGCAGTGTAAGTGTTAAAATTGCTAATCTTACACATTTGTATTGATTTAGGGGTCAAATAGATAGCTCCTGATTTTTGCCGATATTTTTCGCATTCCGGATCACTGTGCCATGGTGGGTTACCACCGGTCCTTTGCACAGGCCAAAACCCAGAGACTGAATCCAGGCGGACTCGAACCATGACGTCCCGCAGTCGGAGTCCAAAGCACAGCGCTTTAGACCATACGGCCACGGAGGAGGACTTTTAGATACATTTAGAGAATCAAAATCTGCTTTCGTTCATTATTTGCCATCAAAAGAAGCAGCTTTTGTGCGCGTTCAACATTTGTAACATTTGTAATACTTAACTTTGTTCATAAAATGAAACATTCTAAAATTACTACATAAAATGAAGGAGTTCATATTGCCAGCACCTTTTGTGTCATGACTTACTTGTACTTTTCTTGATTAGCGTGAGAGTGGACTATCGTACATTCAAATGAGGATTGGGTAGCCAATAGAATAAGGAAGCTCAACATGCCAGAAACTTAAAGTTTGAACGTATTGGTCAGACAAAATAGCTCAAAAACAAAGTGGGGTTCCATATAACCACATTCTCCTCTACTGTTACTAATATTGATACTGACATTTTGCGAAAAGCAATGCTTATGGCTTAACCCAGATAAGAAGGCCCCTGCAAACTCGCCAAATAAAGTGCACATTCATTTGTTGTTTCCTCTCGCTTCCCATTCTCTAGAACACAATTTGGCAACGCAGCAAGACGGGAACAATGGAAGCACCTGATTGCATCCATCCTCTCGCTTACGGTTGAAAATTCCACTACAGTGCCACAGGGACACACTTACCTTGGTTAAGTTGAATGTAAGAAAACTTGCTTAATTGTGAGACATTAAATAGTTCTTGGAACACTAACATTAGCGCTGCATCTGTAAATATTGATGTGTTAATACAGTATCAATAGTTCCACCCCTTTATATCAATCTCTACGATGAGAGGACTTTCCAGATCGCGTAGCGGTAACTCTGTCGCCTTAAAATCAAGGCGTCCAGGGTTCGATTCTCGGCGGGAAAAAACCGCACACGGTGGATCGGATCCTACTATGAAGTGACATCCTCGATGCCGTACTGGGAACGTCGTCGCCTTGTAATCAAGGGGTCTTGGGTTCGATACCCGTTGGAGGCACATTGCACAGTTGTTCAAACCGCAGAGGCAGTCCCTATTGGCCTATGAAAGGCCATTTTATGCTCAGGTAGGGTAATCTGGACTGGACCTACAGTTTAAAGTGGGAGCAGAACAACGGTGCAGTGTGCCTGCAGTGGGTATCGAACCCGGGACCCCTTGATTACAATGTGACGACGTTACCAATACGCCATCGAGGAGGCCCAACATATCTGAGCTTAAAGTGGACTTTTATACAAACGTTTGCAACCACGAGAGTGAATGTTTAATCAGAAATAGATCAATGCAAAAACACCCATTTACAGATAAGGAATTGAATCATTGAGATGATTTTTTTCCCTACAATTATTATGGACACTAATTTTCTTATTGCTGTTTAACTCGCGTCATGAATTAAGCACTTAAACTGAACTACAATTATTATAAATGTGTTTTCATCAACAAATGCTATTACAGTAAAATTTTTCCCCTCACAAATAACCCAATTTCAACACGTTTTCTGTGTATACTTAAGACAGCGTCATCTCTTCTATATTATGAAAAACACGTTGAAATGTAATTCTATATGATCGCTTTACGCTATTCTCATATTATACGCATCTGATCTGCCCGGACTGCCAGTGCTCCCTGCCCACAATACTGACCTAGAGGTATGGAAATTCTTCAACCAGTAATGGGGTGACTATGTGCTCTGTACTTTGGGCTCCGACTGCGGACTGCATGGGTTCACGGGCTGTGTATAGGACCAGTCGCAACCCACCATCGCGAGGAAATTGGGGAGCTACGAGTGAGTAGCGTAAAGAACGGGTTACGCTACTCACTCGTAGCTCCCCAATTTCCTCGCGATGGTGGGTTGCGACTGGTCCTATACACAGCCCGTGAACCCATGCAGTCCCGCAGTCGGAGCCCAAAGTACAGAGCACATGTCACCCCATTACTGGTTGAAGATTTCCATACCTCTAGGTAGTATTGTGGGAGGGAGACTGGCAGTCGGGAGACAGGCCAAGGTCCTTCCAGGGCTGTAGAGCCACGGGTTGTTTATTTTAGTGTCTTATGTACAGTATAAGCATTCAAATTCTAGATAAGCATTGTTTTTGGTGCAGTGTATGTTGAGAAACTGAAAATGGCTAAGATTTGTGCTATTTGGTGTTGTTATGTAAGCGACCCATTTTATGTGTATTTTTTTTAAAAAAATACGATTGCCTCTCTTCTGTCACTTCTGGCTGATTGCGACAATAAAGAACACTCACATAGGAGCACCCTTGAACCGATAAGGACTTGAACCCGGATTTTTTGGTGACTTGATCGTGATTTGTACCTTGAACTCGATCAGATAAAAACACTGTGTGTGTGTTTGTATGTGTGTTAAGCTTGTGTATGATTGCACTCACCGTAGAGATTTGTAATGGTTTCTTGGTACCGTAAGCACATTGTTTTTATTACCATAGCCAGACAATCGTATCTACGCAGCCTTCATGATTATTCTGTGGTTCCCAACTGATGGTCCGCAAACCACTAAGGACCCGCTAGCCAATGCTGGAGGTAAATTTTGCATGGCAAAATCAAACGTTTTGTAGTAGTTTTCGATGTAAGTAAAGAGGTTAAGCATCCCCTTTCACACTACAACATGGCATGACGGCGTATAAGGGGTGGGGGATGTGAGGTTAGGGCGCCGCACATTCGCACTCTCGGACTCTTGTGGTGAAGGTGATGTGATCAGCATCAGGTTCAGGTCACCTTCCACCTCCCTCAATTAGTGGTTGCCCTCAAATACCCAACTATTATAGGTGGGAAAGGGCATATTATTGGAAATGTCTCATTTGGAAACGAAGTCGCGTCTCCCGCATGGCAGTCAGCGACAAGTCTCCGTAGCAATGTGGTGAGATTGGTAGTAACACAGACAGTGTTGAATGCAGCCATTTTCCACAAGGGGGGGGGCGGCATCAAACAACACCGGGGGAATATCACAGCCATCACTTTATGTACTAATAAAACAATATTTTTAAATTGCCCCTTACTTCTGATGCGTAATTAAATTAAGTGCAATTAGGTAAACTTAACAACAATTTCACTTCGCTTTTCTGCCACTATTTGGCTGAAGGTGAGGATGATATGATGAAATAAGAGCAAAACATTTTACATTTCCTTTCACAAATATGTATTGTACATAGAGGCGTCTCGTGAACGCATGCGGTGCATGCTGCGCATGCGTTCACGAGACGCCTCTGTATCGGGCCTTTAGTACAACTCTGTGGGAGAGCCCAAAACTTGTAGATTCGGCACTGGGAGTGCTGTTTCGGTTTCGAGAGCTGTCAAACCTTGGGTTATTATTAGATTAAATGTTCGATTAGCCAATCCGCGCATCAAGTGCATTTAAACTTTGCCTTGTTTTGTACTCATTGGGTCCCATGTTTGAATCCCTATCGGGGCAGATTTATATGGTTCTAATATCGCTGCAAAAGTCAACTTCATTCGTTTCTCTGTGAACAATGGCTTAAGTCAAGGTTGCTGAATAATAGGTTCATGTCATATTAGTTATACCCTGTACCAGCTAACTGTAGACCAGGCGAACGAGAACAAGTCTCTGCGCAAGTACTGACACGAGACGGCTCCACCAATGAACAGTGAGAGAGACGTGATTGCGTAATGGGCGACGGGAGTTACCCGATATCCTTGCTTCTCTCTGCAAGCGTTGCAAACTTTTGAGAGCGACAATACCGTACGCACATGGCAAACGGGCCACATTTTTGTCTCCAGGTCCGTACGCTCGGTTTAAGAATTTCTTAGGAAAATATTACGGATAAAACTGCAAGAGAAAATTTTGACAAGCCGTACATTTAGCATACGGACTAGATCTGAACCGTACGTCCGTACATGCCATTAAATTTCTGTGACTACTAGATTTCTAATGTGCAACGTTGCTTTAGCCAGCACAAAATAATGTTTTTTTGTTGTAGATGCATTTGTATAATCTTATAATTACATTGATGTAGTCACAACAAATCTCTCTCCCCGCTCTGTATATCCTCATAATTCTGTAGTTTTATTCTTATTGAATTTATTCTAAAAGATTCCTTAACACATCTTCCTCACATATCTTCATGTATTTTCCCACATTTCTACTTTATTTCATTTGCAGACTTTCGACAAGAAGTAACGAAATATGTAAAATAAAGCGAAGTTATTCTCAGATGGATCTCAATGTGTTGTATTAAATCGCTGGTAGATGGCCCCTCTGTGTCAGATAACTGAGCGGGAAGCTTGAAGCTCTTGGCGCTAGATGTCAGGCGCGTAATAATATCGGATGTGCATCGTCTTTCGAGCGAGATACTGAATAACATAAAATTTTGAATCTTTTCTCTGGTGGTTCTTGAATACAACTCAGGCTTTGCTTTACGGCTTAAGTTATTTTACACAACATTCGTATATCTACTCACAAAATGGATGACAACAACCTCGGTTAAGACAAATGGTAAATTTTTCTTCACTGAAAGTTATATTTTAGACTTACTACTTTTATATCGGTTTTTTGTGGGTATGCCTTTCAAAATACAGGAAATAATATTTACGTGCCCAATTATTTATTTATGAAAATATACATATAAAATATTCTTCTTTTTAAAGAAGGGTCACCGTTTTGAATCATATGCGCAATCTTTTACGGGTCTTTCTCTAAAATGCTTTATAGTGCTGCCATCTGTTTGCAAAGCAACAAACCATCTTTATGAAAGTTATAATTTATCCGTTTCGTGGTGCGGTCTAAGGCATTGTGCTTTGGGCTCCGACTGCGGGACGTCATGGGTTCGAGTTCCCCTGGGTTCTCGGCCTGTGTATAGGGCCGGTGACAACCCACCATCGTGAGGAAATTGGGGAGCTACGAGTGAGTAGCGTAACCCGGTCAAAAAAATTCTATAACGGCTGGGGGTTCGACGTGCTGACCCCTTACGGACTGTAGAGCCACCGGTTATTATTATTATTATAAACGTTTTTTAAAAAAATAATCAGAAATGCATACTACGAATCTTTAATACAAACTATATTATTTTTAGTGAGGTTTTTTTTTTATCATTTCGCACTTTCTATCACAAACTATGGCATAAGAAGATAACATCGAAGGACGCAAATAAAATGTTGGTGCTTGGTAGTGCAGGGGACATCAAACCACAATCCTACCCAGGGTGCGAAGATATCTAGTTACGGGGCTGGAAACTCAGTTCGTTCCAAAAAAATTCACATTACAGTGGTGTGGTGGCGCTAGCTTAACTTCTACGCTTGCATCTCTTTTATTATCCATGCTTTATATTACCAATTCCATGTATTGCTCTTACTTCAAACATGTGTTTCAATGTGTTTCTTTTTTTTTCCAGTTTGTGCCGTACGAACAACCACTATCGTGCAGTGAGTATGTTACAATTATTTTCTTATTATTTCATGTTTAGTTTAGCTTTTGCAACAGTGAATTTGGGAAGCTGTTTAACTTGAAATTTATTTTTCTTATGCATTCGCTAGGACAATAATATAATAAACGATTGAATCTTCAAACATATTGCGATACTCCTTTTAGTTTTCTGTTCGAGAAGTTTCACCAGACGCTACATAGGTGGCGCGTGAATAGTGTGTTAAATATTTCGAAATTTTCTTAAGTTTTTGCCCTTCAGAGTTTATTTATTCGTTCATTTAATTTACATTTATAAGATTTGTTATAAAGGTGATGACGTTACTCCTTTGTTTTTCAAGAAAGAAGAAGAAACCAAATGAACTAACTCACTCTCTAGCATTCTTAAACCCGAAGTTTCATGGCTGCAGCAACACAGGCCTTCGATCTGTCCCTATCCTGAGCAAGGTCAATCCAATCTTTTCCATCCTTACAGGTTTCCTTTAGGCCCATCTCAACGTTATCCCTCCATCTCGTCTTGGCCTTCCTACAGGTCTCTTACCATCAGGTTTCCCAACAAGAATCCTGTAAACCCCTCCCATTTGTGCCACATGTCCTGCCCACCTAAGTCTTCTTGATTTTATCATTCTAATAATATCTGGACATGAATACAAATTATGTAACCTTCTCCACTCACCTGTCTCCTCATTCCATTTAGGTCCAAATATTTTCCTATGGATCTTATTTTTTAAATACTTTCAATTCACGTTCCTCTTCCAATGTAAGGGACCAAGTTTCACATCCATATAATACTACAGGTAAATTACTGTTTATGGCTTCCACGCGTATTTTGCCTCTATACGGGAAGCAAAATACGTGCGAACGTCGTACCATGCAGTGGAATGTTAGACTGGGACCCCATTTTCCTAGAACAATATAACTACGTTCCTAGTAGTGAGAGCAATAGACCATATCAAGTAATTGTAAATTACAAGGAAAGGTATATTTTCAATTTCATGTTTATTACAATCAAAGCATTAACAATAAATAGTAATTACTAATAACAAGAATCCTAACACCACTAAGGTTTATATCAATAACCAAGAAATAACCTTGACTCCTTGGCACCTAAATTGCGTGTTCATCCCTCTGTATATGTCGTATAGTCATAGGACGATATTAATTCTTTACATTATCACCATAAAAATAGCTATGGAAGTTTAATTGAAGAGAGAAAGTAAAGAAAATAACCCCCCCATTTTAAGTAGGTTATTTTTAGCCCTAATGGCCAATAATTAGATTAAAGCGGATTATGTTATTGATCAATAAAAAAGGTAAAGCGCTCCCCTGTGCTTAGCACCACGCCATGAAGGCGTATAGGGGGTGTGGGGGTGATGTGGCCAGCATCACGCCCCTGACCGCCTTTACCCCCCAGGGTTTCCCCCATGTACCCATGTTATTCGACGCTGGGTGGGCGCCGGGGCCGCTTCCATCGTTAGAAAAGTTCCGGATTTGAACCGGCCGGGGATCGAACCCGGGACCTTTAGCATGGTAGTCAGAAGTTACCGACTGAGCCACCGCGGTCATAGTTTAATTGAAATACTTAACTGCAGTAGAAATTGCGGTAGCTTCGCTACCCGAGACGAAGTGGTCGAGCGATTCTCCTTACTCGGACACGAGGCCTCGAGATTACGTAGCGTGACGTCAGAGCATGTGATGTAGTGATGCCAAGTTTATCGTACGAAATGAATGGGGGGGGGGGGGTGATATGTTTTGTATATTTTAACTTTTAGTTTCTTAGATATTATACGAGAGATAACGTTTACGAAGAGAAGAGTAACATGCATTTCCTGAATTAAGCCTCATATTTATTTCCTCTTTAATATCATTTTCATTTGTTAGTATTACTCCTAAGTATTTGAATTTGGAAACTGGTTGTTATCAATAATTAGATTATGTTTATTCTAGATTGTGATTATTACCTAACACTTGGTTTCGGCCTGTAAGCATATATTTAGTTTTCTCTTTGCTAACTTCCAAACCTATCCCTTTAGCCGCTTTGAACAATATTTTAGCATTAGTGGAGAAATCAAATAGAATTCCTATTTAATGAAGCTTGATTGATGTTATTGTTGTTTTCATTGGCGGCAATGCTGAAGCTACCAAACGAGTCCATTCCGATGAACTGGTACTTTTCATGTATTTACTTGAGAATTTTAAGTTTTGTACTTGCTTAAAATTCTTATTAATATAATTAAGCCTTGTTTCATATTAAAAACACTTAAGTTGCTGACCAAGCAGATTTATTAAGAAATATAAACACTTAAGAAGTAACGTTTCAACCCTGTATCAGGGTCTTACAGCAACTTAGTGTTTTTAAAATTCTTCTTTAAAAAACGATTTTTTTTAAAGATTTTGCTCAGTCTGAGGAAGACCTAGATACAAGGTTGAAACGTTACGTTTAAGAATAATTTCTGTCTTGGTCAACATTCTGAGTGTTTTCTTAAACATTAAAACAAGACTTTACAGTGTTAAAATTTGTTTTGTTGCGTTATGTAATACATGTTATGTAATGGCGAATATGAGAATATTGATTGTGAAATTGTGAAAAATCCTGACGTGATTTGGGAAAAAAGAATGTCATTTCCGTGATCAGCATTCAAAATACTTCCAGAATCGCCTATTGGATTGATAAAATGCGATTTTTTTTTCAAAATGTCGACCAGTATAATCGAAAAGGTTGATATATCTGCTGAAATTTTCTTCCAATGTCGTCCCTCTGCTATGTCAAGCATTCTTAATACCCAACCGCGAACTTTCCATCCATAGGTTCCCCAGCATGTTTTCTCCGATGCCCCACAAAATCTGTTTGTTCATTAGCTTTTTAAACGAACCTCTGCTTTTAATTGGACATTTTGAAGCCGCTGAGTAGAGCGAAAACGTAATTTGCCCCGGGGGCGAATTCATAAATGTTATTGCTAATGCTTCGCTACTTGCTGCGTCGACACTTTGCAGAATGTATGACCTTGTGGCGTTCGAGCTCCGTTGAAGTTCGCACAAAAACAAGTAAATTTCAATTAAAACGCTCGGGGAAGGCCTTCTGGAAACTTTAAATTGTTTCTTGTTGTTTTGAAAAATGAGCTTCGTGTTTTTTTCTTCGCGACGCATTTCTCTCTCTCTCTCTCTCTATCTCTCTCTCTCTCTCTCTCTCTCTCTCTCTCTCTCTCTCTCTCTCTCTCTCTCTCTCTCTCTCTCTCTCTCTCTCTCTCTCTCTCTCTCTCTCTCTCTCTCTCTCTCTCTCTCTCTCTCTCTCTCTCTCTCTCTTTCTCTCTCTCTCTCTCTCTCTCTCTGGCCCTCATCTCCATGTTACCAACTTGTTTCATATATTTCTATGAATTTAGCTTTAATAATTACAAGTCTTAGGATGTATATCTGAATACAGTGACACGTTCTTTCGGTCAAAAGAACATGATGTATTGGGTAATAATATCTTGGTTCGTTCGTTGGCGAAATAAAAATCAAAGTCAGGTTTTCACTAAGAGAAAAGAAGTATATTTTACTTCTTAGCAAAGGAAACACTTATGTGTATTAAATCCATTTCACCCAAAGAAATAACAGCTTCTTACAATTCAACTTGACCACTCTTTAAAACTAAAAGCCCGAACTCAAGGTACCGTACTAAAAGTCAAGACAAAACACAATCGTAATTCCCATGGCAACAGCTCTGACAAGATAGGTATATACAGGTCAGTCATTATCCTGACATTATCAGTGATATGTCTAAATATCACATACCACAAGAATCACAAAATGAATAACAGATTAATAACAATAAACATTTGTATAACGAAAAAGGTAATTCGGAAAGAACAATAAACATTTGTACAAGAGGAAAGGGAATTAATAACAATAAATATTAGTGCAATGGGAAAGGACGTGTCAACATACTTTTAGTTTGACCAATTACCATGTAGGATCTTTACGAATAGTAATGTCTGTCGTCAGAGGCGCCAATTTAAGATAAATTTTGGGAGACAAGATCGGCATAAACAATACTTTATAAATGTAAATATGGATAAAATATGTCCTTTTACGTGATTTTTTTTTTGGGTGGCAGATAGTGCCTTGCCCCCCACCCCCAAAGAAAGTCGGTGCCTATGTTTGTAGGGCCTCCCCCATGGCGCAGTGGTAGCGTTATTGCCTTGTAATCAAGGGGTCCCGGGTTCGATACCCAGTGGAGGTACAAGTGGTTCGGATTCCACTTTAAACTGTAGGTCCAGTCCCGATTAGCCTTACTGTTCATAAAGTGGATGTAGTGTGCATGTTTGTAGTGTGCATAACAACAACTCAAACCAAACCAAGCCTATGTTTGTAGTGATTAAATACATTTTATTGTCAATATTCCTCCATAGTTCTATCTTTAATACATACTTTTACATATTTAAGGAAAACATACTTTATTTTACATATTTAAACAGCTTAATTCACATATTGTTCATATTGAATCATTTTTGGAGTTGTTCAAAAGAAATAAATTATGTGGATCCATGAGCCTCTCGGCTCCGGTACGTGTTCTTGTATGAATTGTATGAAGGAGGCTGTCATTTTTGCTGTTTAATGCGATGCATGTTGCTTTCCTTTTTAAAATTACCATGCTCTTGACCAGTATATGTACTTGTACAGACATGGACACTTCTGGGTTGTAATGACTCCATGTAGAAACAATGATATTAGGCTACTACAACCTAGAAATGTCCGTGACTGTACATATACATGTATATGTACAGTCATCATTGGACGAGCCCCGAAAGCGCGTTACACAAGCTGCTGCCGCCGTAACACCGGCTGTGCTCCACAACATCTTTCGCGTCACTGCCGACACATGGGACGTGTGTCGTGGTGTGGATGTGTAACGAACACATACCATGAAAAATATTGCAGAGTAAAATCGCTACTTCAAAAAAATAGACACTTAATTTATGAACACCCTGTATACTCACACCCCAATTTGCTGATGATATCCACTTTCGGGTAATGTTCATAGTGCAAGTGTAGGAACTTCAGCCCAGCCCGTTTAAGCAAACTGTTGTCAGCTCGAGATGAAATTGAGTCACAAATCTAACAAGATCTGACGATCTCCCCCCGCCCCCTCCCCCCATGCAGGATCTCAAGTGCTCTTTCTTCCGCCCTTAAACAAATGAAGATCAAGTGAGTCTGAAGAGGGATGAAGATAGACGACTCACGGTTCCCTGTAACCCTCCGTAAACACATTTTCAGCTCAAGATAAATAGCTTGATGGGATTTGAATAAATAATTTATTTGCCTGTCAAGATGCATATATTTTTCCTAGCTTGCAAGCGAGATTGTTAGCAGCCTTGGTGTCCCACCCCTCCTCTTAACCTTCTTCAAGCCAATCTGCTGGGAAGAGTGGGTATCACAGCTTGCTCCGACGCCATGGGTCCCGTGTTCGAATCCCGGACTGGGCATGGGTGTTTTATATGAGTCCCCCTCATCAGCTTCATTTTATTAATATTCATACTCATCTTCACGATTAGCCAAAAGTAGAAGAGAGGCGAAGAAGTAAAATAAACCAAATCAATCAATCAAAAAATCAATTTATCTGCTTTTGTATAACTTCCTTCATCTTCTTTCTTTTCTCTTTTCCTTGCTATGGCTGCGATAAAGTCAAAACAGCTCCATATTTTAAATCTTATACACTTTATATAGAGAAATTTGTCAAACACATTTGAGAGACTTGATGCGACGGTATGTAACATCACCTATTTACTTGCAACCATTGCAGAGAAAGTAAACAATATCAATACTAACAACACGACATTTGCCGCTTGTGTAAATGAATGAACATTATAAAAGCAGGAGCTATATACGCGTATATTTGCGTATGCCGAAATGTAAATACGTCAGAAAACAAAACACAGGACTATTAAAGTGAATTGTTTGACTTCAGTTTTGACATCCGCAAGATCAGTCTCTTGCTGGCTCTAACGTGGACAGGATTTTTTCTGGGTAGAGGGGTGGCTGTAATTGTAATTAATAAAATACAGATTAATTATAAAATTTTTAATCTTGGTTTTAAAAGTTGTTGATAGACATTATGGTGTTCCGGGGTCATTTTAAGGTGGTTCACATTTACCACTCTGATTTTTCCTCTTGAGTTCCTTACTCCTTTCGTTTAAAAACTATGATTTTTCTCAATTTCAAAAGGAGTTGTAGCCCCATCAACTCCCCACTGAGTACGCCAGTGGTTGCTGACAATATTGACTTAACAAAGTCGCCATCTATGTTTGTTTATTAGCTTTAAGTTACAAGGACGTGGTTATTAAAGCGTATTGTTATAATATTTTCGAGAGATGACGTTGCTTGTACGATTATAAATATTTATTAGCAATATTATAACAAAACAACAAACGTCCTGTTCGTTGAAATCTAATGCAGGAAAATATAAATCAACTTACACTTGCTTAAAACGTCAATTTATTAAAAGGTCTGTTGTGTACAAAATGAGATGAACTGACACATTCATTTGTTAATTAAACTTATTTGAATGGAAAACCCTAGAGGATGTACGGGATAAGGAAATAAACGAAAGTAGAACAATGGTCGATGTGGGATTCGATGTCTCGCAGATGATTGTTATCTGAAAATAATTTCGGCATGCTGGTTCAAAACTTAAATCCATTTTTACCCATCATTATAGTTTTTTCAGAAAACAACAATCGTATTAACTGCCTTAATTTCACAATAAAATGTGTAATTTCATTATTTCCCCAATAGATGGCTCTGTTTAGGTGGTAAAATATCGATTTCTACAATAAAAATCCTCAAATTTTGAACTACAAGTGAATAAAAAATTGTAAACATTTAATCCACTTTCCACCATTACATGACATATTGGCACACGAATTGCATGGACTTTGGTTACATAAGTTTTATTTTCGAAATCTCACATAAGAAATTACTTAACAAAATTTTAAAAATTCCGTGTTATAATATGGTGGGTTGAATGAGTTTGGTAACGGGTAAAAATCCTGACCTTGGGGAAAATCCTGACTTGATGGGAAGAAGTGGATGTCATTTTCGTGATCAGCATTCAAAATACTTAAAGATTCGGCTATTGTTTCGAAAACATCCGATTCTTTTTCTTTCAAAATGTCGATGAGTGTAATCACAGGAAGAATACGAAAGAAACAGAATAAAAAGCCTAATACTAGCAACCAAGACCACCGAAGAACAGGGTACATAAAAATAATTCAATCACTTTTCAGTCTACCGAGCAAGATTCATCTACGAAACCAACTTAGGCGAAAGTCAATAGTTTTCACTTTCGCAGAGAGCCTAACATGGACAGCGTTGTCGTGAATATCTCATTATTAGCCTCCACGATGACACGATCGGTCCCGAAACAGAGTTTAATCAAGTTCTTTTCCAGAATCCCTTTCCGGGCGTGGGACTCCGGAAAGCCAAGCCAATTCCTCACTTTTGACGTTAACGCGTCAAAGGAGCGAGGGAGGTCTATATTTAAAAGTTTTCCATTTGGGAAAGCTTTTGTGGAACTCCCACGCTTAGTCCGTCACTCTCGGCTTAGGGCGAAGGGCCAATCAATGCGAGGGAATCCTCAAAACCCCACGTCACGTGACATTTCCAGCAGGGGGTCTTATTTCTGTGGCTGTCATATGGCACGTTCTCGACACTTGTAGATTTCTATGCTTGTACGAGTACCGTCACGGTACAGTCACGTGCAAATATATTCCAGGTTTCGTAAATCGGACAAGGGAAGCAGGATTTCTGCACTTGGTTCATACCCGGTGAAGAAAGTTCAGAATACAAATGATTGTTGTTCTCTAATATACTTTCTGAATGCTGAAATGTAGTGCGTGGCGGAGTGGTTATTACAGAGTTTCCGGACTCGAATCTCGATGCCGTCGTGGTTAAGTCGTCGCTTCGTAATAAAGAGGTCAAGGGTTCGATACCTGGTGGAGGCCCATTCGGATCCCATTTTAAACTGTAGGTCCAGTCCCGATTACCCTATCCGTGCATAAAGTTTACTTGAAACAACAATTCAACCAATTGAAACATGCAAACGTTATTATTTCCAGAAATTCGCGTTTCAATTTAGCAGAATTTACTTCAACATGCGACTAGAATTATACCTCTCGTTGTGCTTTTAGTCTCCTGTGAGTTATGCATCCCCACAAAGCGCTTATTACATGCATCTCCCAGTCCTTTTTGAATCTTTGGATATGCTTCCAAATCCCGAGGGCAACGTACCGAGAGATTCGATCTTGCCAAAGCTAGACAGCTGGAACGACAGAAATATCTCGCATCAATGATCAGAGTCTTGTCCTCTCTTTGCCGGAAGTATTAGATGAAAAAGATATCCAAAGAGATTCCAGGATTCAAAACCAAGCAGCGCTTCCTTTCAAGACGCTCAACCCTTTATGAAAATGACATCTCCAAGAGTTCCGTGTTCCCAGTTTGCCTCAAGACAATTCGGAAGAATGGAGATTGAGTGACAAGTGGCGCCATATAAGCTAGCGGAGAAGTTTTAAATCAAGATGTTTAGTCAGTATTTTAATTAATATAATCTCAGCCCAGATGACGGGTGCGACTCTTTACTGCTTTTATATTGATTTTAAAGACAATCTTAATATGTTTTGCTTGGATGTGTAGAGCCACACAGATTAATATTTAGTGAAACGTATACGATGGTTGATCAAAAAGTCCGTAACTTCATGCCATAGAATAAGTAGCGCCGAATGAGCTAAAGGAGAACTTCTAACTCAAAACAAACTGTTTCAATTTCAAGTTTAGCTCATTGGCATTTTGATTAATAGAATACTAGCTCGGATGTTGTGTGCAACTCTTTACTGCTTTCACATTGCTTTTAAAAAGACGATCTTAATATGTTTTTGCTTGGGAGTGTACAGTCCAATAGGATGCCCGTGCTCATAGTACCTTAATTTAGTAATACTGCTTCATTGTAAATAATGTATCCTTGTAAATAATTAGTCTGTTGCCAATAGGAGCATTCTTGTAGTTACGATCCCGTCCTGATACAGCTATGTCAATCTTTTCTGAATATGTCTGCCTTTTTTTCTTTTAAGAAGGACAAAGTAAGGGTAACTGTAAAAAAACAACTTTTGTGTTCACAAAAGGATCCACGTTTGTGCATGAAACTTTCAATTTTTGAGCAGAAAACGCCTTATTTGTGCATACGACCCTTTCTGCTTGTGCATACAAAGCTTCTCCTTGTGCATACAAAATGCCCCATTTGTGCCCACAAAACTGTGCACATATACGTATGAAATATGATTACCGATATTTCTTAAAGCATTTTGTTTATCAGTTGAACTTAAATAAATATATTGTCTATTGTAATTTTTAGAATTTTTTCTAAAACTTTATGAATAGAATTTTCGAAATTTGATTCCGAAATATTATCTTTTCTTCGCAATCTAAGGATTTTCTTAGCATTTATATGTACGGAAAAATAGTGGTGTAATATATTATTTATTAAGTAAATTGCTGTAGTTGCTTGGAAATAGGATCTACACGTATTTTTATTAGTTTTTGTTGAAAGTTTATTTGAGTTTGCTTAATTTACCTATTTATTTTAATTATATTAATCTACTCCTTTGTGCATAAACCCCCCATTTGTGCATAAAACTCCCCGTTTGTACATAACGCCCGATTTGTGTATAACCTCCTATTTATGCATGAAACCTGCATTTGTGCATAAAACCCCCCATTTGTGCTCAACCCCCATTAGTGCATAAAACCCCCATTTGTGCATAAAACCCCCATTTGTGCATAACACCCTATTTGTGCATGAAACCTCCATTTGTGCATGAAACCTCCATTTGTGCATAAAACCCCCCATTTGTGCATAACCCCTCATTTGTGCATGAAACCTCGATTTGTGCATAAAACCCCCATTTTATGCATAGCCCCTTTGTGCATACAACCATCCATTTTTGCATAACACCCTATTTGTGCATGAAACCTCCATTTGTGCATAAAACTCCCCATTTTGTGCATAGCCCCTTTGTGCATAAAACTCCCCGTTTGTGCATACAACCACCCATTTTTGCATAACACCCTATTTGTGCATGAAACCTCCATTTGTGCATGAAACCTCCATTTGTGCATAAAACCCCCATTTGTGGGTAACACCCTATTTGTGCATGAAACCTCCATTTGTGCATAAACCCCCCATTTGTGCATAACCCCCCATTTGTGCATAACCCCCCATTTGTGCATAAAACCCCCATTTTTGCATAACACCCTATTTGTGCATGAAACCTCCATTTGTGCATAAAACGCCCCATTTTGTGCATAACTCCCCATTTGTGCATGAAACCTCCATTTGTGCATAACCTCCATTTTGTGCATAACCCCCCATTTGTGCCTGAAATCTCCATTTGTGCATAAAACCCCCCATTTGTGCATGAAACCCTCCCATTTGTGCATAACACTCTATTTGTGCATGAAACCTCCATTTGTGCAAAAAGCCGCCCCATTTGTGAGCACAAAAAGGGTCATAGCGTTACTGCCTAACTTCTGCGTTAAGCTTGGACTGCATTGTTCCGATCACTTCCTTCCGTCCCCCCACGCCCGTTGTCTCTATTCTGTCGCCTCCCCAATTAGCTAATTTACCGCCATCACGTAGAATTAGCTCCGCGAAAGAACCTTATTATGACGAAATCCACATCGGAGGTTCACGAGTGCCGGAGTGTGCCATTAAAGGAGGCAGCCAAGTGTTTACGCAAGTTTCACGGGCGGGCGGTTTTCCATCACGGGTCGGGGATACACATCAGTCACATCTTTTGGGAACAGCCGCCCTCGCGAGGCATCGATCCGCGTTCTCTCGCCGATCCAAATAGGATTTTCGATTCATCAGGCTGCGAGTTTCCACGCCTAATCCTCGATGCGTCCTGTGCTTGTACACTTCGCGGAATTTGAACAAAGCTAAAGTGCTTCTCTGGAAAAATGTTTTTTTTTTGTTTTTTTTTAACTACAGAAAGATGCACGAATTGATTTTGTATCAAGAATGAACACATTAATACTCTTTTCGTCCCTGTTTGTGCTGAAATACGTGGCGGAGTGGTTAGCACAGCGCGCTACGACCCAAGGAGTCGCAGGTTCGAATTCCCGCATAGGACCTCCCCGATAGCATAGTGGTAGCGTCATCGTCTTGTTATCAAGGGATCTTGGGCTCCATATCCGGTGGAGGCACATATACGCTGTCCCGGGAAACACTGGAGCAAGCAAACGAAAGCAAGTCTTTGCACAAGCAGTGACTCGAAAGCTCGACCAATGAACACGTGAGAGGGAACGGGATTGTGTGGAGGGTGGAAAGCGATTGCAGTTACCAGCCTTCACAGCCGCGTGTACTGATTCGCTCCACCCTCTCCTTCTCTACTGTTATGTGCGGCCGTGCTCCAGAGATTCCCAGGATAGAGTGTAGTGGTTCGCGCATCCCACTTTAAACTGTATGTCCAGTCTCGATTAATCTATCTGTGCATAAAGTGGGGTGGCCACGGTGGCTCAGTCGGTAACGCGTCTGACTACCATGCTAAAGGTCCCGGGTTCGATCGAACTTTTCTAACGGTGAAAGCGGCCCCGGCGCCCACCCAGCGTCGAATAACATGGGTACCTGGGGGAAACCCCGGGGGGTAAAGGCGGTCAGGGGCGTGATGCTGATCACATCACCCCCACTCACGACCGGATCAAGAAAGTGTGGGGCGTTACCCCCACACCCCGTATACGACTTCATGGCGTGGTGCTATGCACAGGGGAACACTTTACTTTTTACTTTACATAAAGTGGACTTAAAACCTCAAAATTGAATCCCGTCCTGACAATGGGTGTTCTTTGCGAGTGTCCCTTAGTGAATTTCATCATATCACCACTCATCCTCATCTTCGCGATAAGCTAAGAGTGGCAGAAAAGCTAAGTAAAATAAACCAAATCAATCTATAGAAGACACCTAGGCAGACAGAGAGAGAATGGGAAGAGAAATTGAGAAGAGGTATACGGAAAAGAAGAAGTAGAGAAGTGATAGTCAGAGTAAGAAAGAGACAGATGGGAGAAAAGAGATTATAAAGAAGGGACAGAGAGAATGAAGGAAAGCGAAAGAGAAGGAAAAATAAGATAAGGAAACGAAGAACGGAGGAAGAGAAAGAGGGAGAGAGAGTAAGAAGCAGGAGAAGGAGGAAGATAGAGAAGAGGGGAGAATGATTAAAGCAGAAAGAAAGGAAGAGAAAGGAAACCAAGAGACAGAGGAACAAGAGACACACAAAGAAAGAGATTGGAAGCAGACGATTAATAAAGAAAGAACAGAGAGGTGTAAGAAGGAAAAGGTGAGACAAAAGAAGGAAAGAAAAGAACATAGAAGGAAAGAAAAGTCAAAGGGGAAGATGAGATAGAAGGGACAATAAGAGGTAAATAGAGAGCAAGAAAGTAAGGGAGAAAAATTAGGAACAATATGAAGAAAATAAAACAGCGAGGGATGGAGTAAGAGAAGACGGAAACGAAAGAAGTGGAGTAAAGAAAGTGGATAGAAAGAGAAAGAGATAATGAAGCACCAGGGACGAAGAGAGATCGTGAAAATCTTAAAAGAACAGAGAGAATAAAAATCTTAAACAGAAAACGGTTGAACAAACAGAAAACGAGATTAACAATTAGGGAGACAGTAAGATGGAAACAAGAGATGCTAAAATTAAGAAAAGAAAATCGAATGGTAGAAAGAAAATGCAAGAAGAGAGAAAGAGAAGCGAATTATAAACAAAAGGAAGTAGGGAAGGGGTGCCTCGGACTGAGCCAGTACCAACACTACCTTTAGACTGTACTTTATTAGTCAAAAGCTCCTTATTGCTATCGTATATCACTTTATCCGGGCAGAACACTAACCTTTGAACAGTGACACAAATATGGGTCGATCACTTGCCACGCGCTATTAATGGGCTTCGAAGAATAGGGTACAGGGGAAACACGAACCCGTCCAGATAAGCTAGGTAGTTACCTTTCAGCGCAGGTAAATTGGCGGTAAATTCGGCAGAGGACAACACGAGGTGTTTAACAAGCAGGACAAGGCGTCAGGTGTAGTGTTGCACCTGTGAGACCCCGGCAGATTAAAAGATAGGGAATAATTGGACCCTAAATCTTCTTTCCTCTGACACCTTTGTAAATTTCCTGGACGGAACTTCCCCGCGTCGTAGAACGAGGCGTGATGCCGGTCGCTTTCATGGCAATGGAAGGTACTGAATGTGGCGGCATCTTTTGAAACAAGAAGTCTGGGAAAATTCTTTGTCTGTGCTTTATTCACTAAGTGTGTGGCGCATAAAAAAGGTCGAATTGATTGACTTGCTTCATTTACTTCGCCTTTTGTGCCACTTTTGGCTAATTTGCGAAGATGGGGATGAGTGATGATATGATGAAATTAATGAATCGACACTCACAAACATCCATGCCCAGGCCAGGATTCGAACCCGGGACCCCTGTCGTTGTAGCGCGATGTGCTAACCACTCCGCCACGGGGGCCGGCAGATCGAATTGAAAATAGACTAATAGGTTTTTATTAAACAATCGGATGATTATTGAAAGAAAACATGCACAAGGGAAATTGAGCAAGAAATTAACTATTTCCAGGTGACATGCCCGCATGTATTCTGCGCATGCGTCAATTGTGAAGAAAAGGCCAGCTTGCTCTGTGACGACATTAATGAACATTTCTACATTCTTATTTCTTCATATAGGAGAGGTATTTATTTTATACGAGGGCGCTCAACTACGCTTATATTACATTTTTTGTATCTGAAGTGAAAGAAGTAATAATTATTTTCCCACAATTGACGCATGCGTCACTTCAGATCCAAGAAATGTAATATCAGCTTAGTTGAGCGCTCTCGTATAAAATAAATACTTCTCCTATATGAAGAAATTAGAATGTATAAATGCTCATTAATGTCGTCGCAGATCAAGGTGTCCTTTTTCCAATTGACGCATGCGCAGTATGCACTGCATGCGTTCAGGGAACGCGCACCAAAGGAAGACGGCTGAGTTACCACAAGAAACATGAGTACCCCTCAGATATTTTTAAAGAAGTCGGTACCAGGCACGGCTTATGGTCCAGGCGACTATCTCAAGAGAGCGCCATACCGCGGTGTGGTCCTTGAGTAGCCCGAAACCTTAATTTTCATTACATAAGCGTTGATATTTGTTTTAAAAATTAGTTGTTACAAATCAGATATTTCAATAACACGAAATGGAAGGAAGAGTTTCAAAAAAGGAACACAGATGGAAGCACAAGAGAAAAGAATATTAACAAATTATTGGAGGATAAGTTTCGATATAATGAAAGTATAAGTGTAAAAAGTAATTGTAGAAAACATGAAAACAATGCATAAAAAGAGATAGTAGACGAAAAGGAAAACATAAGTGCTTTCTTATCATTCAACAAATTAAGGCTTGCAGTCAGAGTTAGGCCAGCAAGGAATAAAAATTTTCACTGCTACCATTCTCCCGAAGATAAGAAATGTCGTGTTGTTATTGTTGGATGAAATAAGTGCAACATATTCGTTAACAATAATCTTATTTAAAAATAAGGCTATTATTTTTCTTGTATAAAACAGTAAATATGCAACATGGTCAAGGTTTTTTGGGAATGGAAAGTAGGGAGACTCCCCCAGTAAAAATTTTATCTGAGCCGCCCCTGGTCGGCACATAGGCGTTCGTAACACAACTGATTAGGAAAAGCGGAGGGAGGGGCAAAATATGTGAACATCAGCGGGGGAACATCACCGTAGATATGCACTTGCGTATTTAGTGTACTTTCCACTTCGCATTTCTGACACTTCTAGCAAATCTAAGATGTGCATAAGTGATGATGTGATGACACTGATGAAGGGACACTCACAAAGAACACCCATGCCTTGGTAGAGATTCGAACCGTGACCCTTGGTGTCGTAGCGCGCTGTTTTAACCACTCTTCCACGGATGTCGGCGTACCTCTTTTAGATTGGTGTGCCACGTGGTAAGCCACCTGTGATATGTCGCCTTAGTGTGAGAATACGCCATAAGATAAAAAAAAAACTCAGTTGAAATCTGTCCAAGCAACAGGAGAGCATACAAACATCGATTCTAAAGTGGCGCAACAACAGGGGAGCAGGGGGCATTCCCCCCAACCTTGGACTGAAATGAGTTCTAAGGGGGGGGGGGGCAAGTGTACCTGCAGGGGACAATTACCGCCCACAACTTCCAATTTTATGCAAATAAAAATAATATTCGTAACATTTCCTGCGGTGGAATTCGGCCCTGGGCGCCGAACGATCTAAATAAAAATAAGTTCTAAGGTTCATTGAGTGTTTTTTAGTTCACTTCATGCACAGAAAGGATAATCGGGAATGGACCTACAGTTTAAAGTGGGATCCGAAGCACTGTGCCATGTGCCTCCACCAGGTATCGAACCCGGGACCCCTTGATCAGAAGGCGACGATGTTACCACTACACCACCGGGGAGGCACAAAAGTTGTAAAAGTGAGAATGCATTGAAGTTCCGTGAAATTATTTGCGGCCTATTAAATCAATATTGATTTCAGCCTGCAAAAAAATTGGATCGAAAAATTTTCTTGATCGCTTCGCTCGCAATATCTCATTCTTCTTTGTAATTCATTGTAAATTACCAGACGGAGAAATAAGACTTGTCTTAATTGATTTGTTTTCAATGCATGAACAATTGTTTTGAAGAAAGAGAGCGTGCAAATTTGAGAGACAATTTATGTAATTTTTGCTGTTGGTTTATTTGGTTTGATTTGGTATGAGTTGCTGTTTTAAGTCCACTTTATGCACAGTAAGGCTAATTGGGACTGGACCTACAGTTTAAAGTGGGATCCGAACCACTTGCCACCGGGTATCGAACCCGGGACCCCTCGATTACAAGGCAATAATGACGCTACCACTGCGCCATGGGGGAGGCCACTGTTGGTTTATTGTGAGATGGATGAATTAGTTGTGTAATGTATTTAAAGAGTATATGTTATGTATCAAAGAAACTTGGAATACGCACACAATTTTGTGTTCACGTCGCTCCATGTTGCATGTATGTGAAACATATATCGTGCATGAAAGTTATTCATGTTAATGTAAAAAATAATTATATTCGGAATGCATTTATCAAGCATTTTCTGTCTTTCAAAATAGTTTTTGTGTTTGTTTTCTATTATTAATGTGAAATTGAACGTGTTGAAAAATAATTCAAATAGTTTGTTCAAACACAAATGCTTTAGCACCAACTTCTACTCCGTTTTTGCATAATTTACGAGGGTAATAACGTCTTTGATACTACTACTGCTGCTGGTCCCGGGTTCGAATCCCGGCTTGGGCATGGACGTTTGCTAGTGTCAATTCATCAATTTCATCATATCATCACTCATACCCACCTTCGCAAATTACCAAAAATGGCACAAGAAACGAAGTAAAATAAAGCAAATCAATATAGTAATGTTAAAATAATAACATTATTATTATTAACATTATTATTATTGATACGTTCATCCTGGTACTTGCCCCACAGACAAAAATTCGTCGTTGCGCCTCTGGCCTTACCTCCTATGTCCTTTCAATTCACTTAATTGCTTAGAAAATTACGTCACAGCTTGGCTGCGACTTTCTCGCGCTCATAACTTTTCAACCCTTAGACCACTTCAAGAGCATAAACGTTATTGGGCGTCCAGTAATAAAAACTCATCCGAGCAGAAAACACTCGATAATTAAACATAAATTACTCCATTCCGTTGAGGAGCAGGTAGTCACTCTTCTGAAAAGTGTACTCATTGGACCTCCCACACCCACTGCAAGGGTTGGTCGGGAATTCCAAGAATTCCAGGAGATGAGATTCAACCTTTCCTTTCGTCCTCTCTCGGTGGTCCTGCGAGATTGATTAAAAATGGCGGTAGCACGCGGGATGTTGATTAAGATGTGGGAAGCAACCAATTTGCTCAGAAGTTACGCAGATTCTCTTCCAGTTTCCAGTTCTCCTGGAATTCCAGCGCGGTGGTCTCCTCCGCAGCGGTTCAGGAATCGCGAATGTTGTTTTTGACGGTCGAGTTTTGTCAAGTATCGTGAAACAAAGGTTTGAGTCCAATTTACGCTCGGATAGGTTAATTAGGTCTGGAGTTACAATTTAAAGCGGAATCAGAACCACTGTGCAATGTGCTGCAACCTGGAGTTCAACTTGTAAACCTTTGACTACCACGCGATAACAGGAAATGCTGCGGATAGATGGCAGCACCATCACAATGTAGAATTTGACGTAAAAACTTTTGAAGGAAACAGGCTAGAATTCATTAAAAAAATTATTGTACGCCATTTAATGCAGTGCATTTAAATGATAAATATATAAGCCATTAAGAAAAGATGGAGAGAATTAATTATGAAAGAACACATATATTTTCATAGACGAGGAAAATAGAAGTGATTATGTCATTCATTATCGGACGGGGAATGTTATGATTTCTACATTAGCAGGGACCGGATTTTGATGGTCTAAAAATGACCTAAAGAAATGACAATTTTTTTTTCTTTATTTCAGGGTGTGACAATTAGTATGGCACAGTTCTTATTTCTGTAACGTTGGAATTGAAATTTCAAGGTGTATGTGAATATTAAGTATAACAATCTGTAAAAATCTTAACTTATTCAAAATTAATGGAGTATGTAATGTCGAGCGGCATGTTGCTTCGTTCCTACACTCAAGTGCCGATAGAATTTTTGTTTTCATTGTTAGAGACATCAAGAAGATAAATGTCAGTTCCTTGCTAAAAATGAGTGAGTGAAACGTAATGCAATTACATTACTTTTTCCTTTGCAATTACCCAAAAAACAGAAAGAGAAGTAAAAACGCAAAAAATGACCGAAAAATGACAAAAATTTTGTAAATTGTAAAACTTGAAAATTATAAAATATGACGAAAAATGCACAATAATATTCACATTTTTATAATCAGAGCTTCATATTCAGGATTTTAATACGTAAGAGCAATACATACTACGTAAGGAGAAAAAGATGACGTCATCAAAATCCGGTCCCTGTACATTAGCAATAGTGTTTGAGGAGTATTGATTCAAATTTTTTCATTGTTTCTTGATTAATGTATTAGAAATCTTACTACCTTGTCTGGATCATAAACATTTTTGTTTTAGAAATTTTTAGAAAAAAAAAGGTTTATGATCCAGACGAAGTAGTAAGATTTGTAATACATTCATCAAGAAACAATTAAAAAAATTGAATCAATACTCCTCAAACACTATTGCTAATGTACAAATCATAACATTCCCTGTCCGGTAACGAATGAAAAACCTGCCAGGACTTGCTGCTGGAATGTTGTTGAATAAAGAGTTTTACACAAGAAGCGGGAAGGTCGTTTACCTTTAGGGAGTAAGTGAAGGTCGGCGAAAGCAACAAAATCAGGTTAGGGCAGTAGCAAGGGGTCTCTTGTTGGAAATCATCTGGAGGAGCTGGAGCTATAGATTTATTCGTTACCGAACGGGGTAATTTACTCCTTCACCCTAATCTGCCATTCTCATTGCTCAGTCAGCAGTGTTTAAATCTAGAACATGGATTTCACATTTATTACTAAATGCTAAGTTAGGTATTCACACCTAGCCCTTTTAAGGACGTAGAAAACTTTACATAAACCATACTAAAGCACAACTACAAATAGAAAACTGTAGAGCATGGATTCCCAACTTTATTACGCAGCACCCTTCGGAATTATATTAAACACTTGAGGCATCCCTTGTTGGAATCTTTTTGATCAACTTTTAATCTGAAATCCAAGTGTGATATGTTATCAGGAGCAAGTTAAATTTATTGTCAAATAAATATTCTCTCCAGTAGCAATGTTATTAATTTATTGAAAGATAATATAAGGACAAACATCAGAATACAATACAGTTTACTACACTGGTGAAAACAATTAAAGGGACAAATGGTTTTTAATGCAAAAACAAAAGATAACAACGAAATAACGCCAAACGTGGCCACAATATCATCCCAGAACAAAACAATAGATGAGAAAACAACCGCCACCCATGAAAACCAAAAATGCCAAATGTCCAGCACAGCAGCTGACCGACGCTCTGTCAGTGAGGCCAAAAAAAACATGTCTAATAGAGCGTATGATCGCCCCGTACAGCAATACAACTCTGGCATCGGCGATGCATACTGTGTACAAGGGTCCTTAGCAATTCCTGTGGCAACCGCACCCACTCTTGCACTAAGGCACACTTGAGCTCAGCGATGGTTGTTGTAGCTGGTTGGAGGTTTGCAATTGAGCGTCCAAGGGGGTCCCATACGTGTTCTATGGGATTAAGGTCAGGGGACATCGCAGGCTATGGCAATCGTTGAATATCCTCTGATTGAAGGTATTCATCCACCAACTGCGCCCTATGTGGACGGGCGTTGTCGTCCATAAACATGAACTGCGGTCCATAGGCTCCGCGGAAAAGTCGCACGTAGGGTGCAAGGATCTCGTCCCTGTATCGCTGATCTGTCAGAGAACCTCTATCGAACACATGAAGGTCCGTACGCCCGTCTGCCATGATGCCCGCCCACACCATCACACCCCCTCCGCCATAGTGGTCCTTTTCGACAATGTTTGAGGGCCGATATCGACTCCCCGTTCCTCGCCAGATGAGAACACGTCTTGAGTCGCTGTCCAGACTGAATCGCGACTCATCACTGAAGAGAATGCGCCCCAAATCATTATCCGTCCAATACAGGTGTTCTCTGCTCCATGATAACCGGGCCCTTTTGTGCTGCACAGACAAAGGGATGCACACTACAGGGCGCCTCGCATACAACCCACCTTCATGCAGTCTCTGGGCGACTGTTATGCGTGAAACTGATGTCCCTGTTGCATCATACAGGTTTCGAGACAGCTGTGTTGCTGTCGCGGACCTATCCCTCTTGGCGAGAAGTCGCAAATAACGGTCTTCAGCCGGCGTTGTAGCCCTTTTGCGGCCTTGACCACGTCGGCGGACCACTGTTCCTGTCTCTGTGAACTGTTTCCACAGCGTGGACACCACATTTCTCGCCCTACAACAGGTTGCCTGTGATTGGCCTGCCTCGAGTCTTCCAACTATCCTCCATCTTGTGGCATCATCTAAACGATGCCGACTCGCCATACTAACGATGGGTAAACACAGAAATTCAAAACACACGGATTGCCCAATGCTACGGTGTTTCACAACGTACTGTAGCTCCGATCCACGCCGAGCAACTGGGTACCTCTACACACACGCGATCACAGCGCCACCGCCGTACGACGTCATCGACAACTGCGTGGCACGGTTTGTGCGCAACACACGTAGCTATCGTCTGCTCCCTTCTTTGCTTCTCGCCGTTCCATATTTTTCTTTTCTTTTAACAAATACCATTTGTTCCTTTAATTGTTTTCACCAGTGTACAATGGCAATCACTAGAGAGTTTTGTTTTAATAATGTGAGACTTCCGATTGATGATTCGAGCACAAATGTTTATCAGACACGCTTATCATCCTCAAGGTCATGCAATCTATTTCCTGTTTTGGATCTTATTGTCGCCATAACAGAGAATGTTTGCTCCCACAAATATGAAGTTGAAAAAAAGTACGTCCATTCAGAGGCGCAACCACGATTTTTTGCCTGGGGTTGGGGGCAAGTACCAGTATAATCGTGCCAATAATACCAGGTATCCAAAAAAGTTCGTGCCGCTGGAACGAAAAGTGAAAGTCAAACGGCATATATGTCGGCAACCCTGTCTGGATGACATCAAAAGTTTACATTCCCGGCAACCGTCGGTCAGTGCAGAGTTGGGAGGCGTGTCGGTCGCATAGACACAGCAGGTCTGTAGGAACTACAATCCTGAAGGGAACATGCCAGTGTCAAAGGACGTTTTACGGCCGTGTTTACTGTATGAGTTCAAATTTGGCAGCAATGCTGCAGCCGCTGCTCGAAAGATATGCTCCGCGTTTGGAGAGGCATCAGTGAGTGAGCGCACATCGCGAAAGTGGTTCAGTCGATTTGCATCGGGCGATGAGAGCCTCCAGGACAAGCCTCGAGCTGGACGAAGCCCTGCTGAAGGAGACCATCGAGCGTGATCCACAGCAAACATGGAAAGAACTTGCACAAGGGTTTGGAGTGTCGGAGGAAACCATTCGATTGCATCTGCACAACCTTGGGAAGACTTGGAAGCTCATTAACTGGGTTCCTCACGTTTTGTCCGAGGAAAACAAACACCAGCGGCTCACCATTTGCGCATCATTGCTGTCACGCCACAAGAAAGCCCCATTCCTGGACCAGATATTGACATGTGACGAGAAATGGGTGTTATACAGGAACCGCAAAAGAAAACATCATTAGTCGTCCCCTGTTTCTGTTGCATTGACCCCCAAAGAAAATATTCATCAACAGAAGGTTCTGCTCTGTGTTTGGTGGACCAGCGCTGGTGTTGTGCACTTTGAATTGCTAGAGCATGACAAAACCATCACATCCGAGGTGTACTCGTCCCAATTGCAAAGGGTTGCAGCTGCACTACGTCCAAAGCAGCCAGCACTAGTAAACAGGAAAGGAGTGATCCTTCTTCAAGACAACGCTAGACCTCATACGGCGAAAGCGACCAAGGAGGTAATTAAGACACTTGGTTGGGAAATTTTACGTCATCCTCCTTACTCCCCGCACATTGCCCCATCCGACTTTCACTTGTTTTTGGCCATGGATAACCATTGGCGTGAGCAACAGTTCCGAAACCAAGATGATGTCACGCAGGTCATAGGACAATTTTTTGCTTCTAGGGACCAGAACTTTTAGAAACGCGGGATTTACAAGCTTGTATCTCGTTGGGAACATGTAATTGAAGTTGAAGGACAAAATAAAACACATTTGCCAGAAATTATAGAGTCATGCAATATACGGCATGAACTTTTTTTGGATACCTGGTAATAATAATGTTGTTGTTATTATTTGTTAGTAGTATCAAATACATTATTATCCTTGTAAATCAAGAAAAAATGGGGCTGATGTCGATGTTTAAGCATGTGTTGGAACAAAGAATTTAAAATGGTTTTTCAATTTCACATTAGCTAATGATTGAAAACAAGCACATAAAGAGGTAAAGTGTTCCCCTGTGCTTAGCACTACGCCATGAAGGCGTATAGGGGGTGTGGGGGTAACGCCCCACACTTTCTTGATCCGGTCGTGAGTCGGCGCCCCTGACCGCCTTTACCTCCAGGGTTTCCCCCAGGTACCCATGTCATTCGACGCTGGGTGGGCGCCGGAACCGTTTCCAACGTTAGAAAAGTTCCCGGATTTGAACCGGCCGGGGATCGAACCCGCTCCCTTGAGCATGGTAGTCAGACACGTTACCGACTTAGCCACCGCGGCCACGAAAACAAACACATAACCTGTACTTTTGAAAGACAAAAAACGCAATATAAATGCACTCGGAATATAATTCTTTATGTACACATGACATGCGTACCTTTCATGTACAATATATATTGTACGCATATGCAATATGGAGCAACGTAAAATAAGAAAATACATATGCAGCATGTTAACATAATTGTGTACGTATTCAAAGTTTTTTAAATACATACGTATACTATTTAAATACATTACATAATCAATTCATCCATCTCATAATAAACCAACGGCAAAAAATATATAAATCGATTCTCACATGTACGGGCTCCTATACCTCAAAACAATTGTTAGTGCATTTAAGACAAAACGGTTTAGCAGCAACAGCCTGAAAAGCATATTTGGTCTTCAATGCATTACAGTATTGATAATTAGATCCAATTTCTTGCAAATATGAAAAATATATCGACTAGGGTGGAAATAATTTTACGGGCCACCATGGCATTCTCTGTTTTACAGCTTTTTAAATTTAGATCGTTCTGTGCCCAAGGTTGACTTCCTCCGGTTCTGAACTTGATGAGACTAAGAAAGGTAGTGCCAGCAAAGCGAGCAAGAAAACTTTACGAAATGTATTTATACATTGTATTTCCATAGATTTTGAAATCGAGGGGGCAATTGCGCCTGTGTACCCCCTGCAGCTACCCTTGGCCTCCTATGTTTGCCTCCTTGCTCCCCCTAGAACTGATTTCCGTCCAAGGTTGGGTGTCAATGCCCCCTGCCACCCCCCCACCCACCCTGTGGTTGCGCAACTGCGTCCATTGTTTTCTTCACTAGGCTGTGATATTGCTCTGCCAAAAAAAACACTCACTCTTGATGAACTTCTTAATATTTCTTTTTCGTTTATCCCTAAAATATATCGCGGCACACCGGTTGGGAATCACTGCTTTCGAGTAATACATCAATAAAGCAGGATAACAAAAGATCAGAAAATTATCATAGGTGGCAGCACCAATACATTAAAGAACATGGCGTAGAAAAGTTCAAAGAAAGAAGGCTAGAATTCATGTCAAAAAGAGTTTATGGAATTTAATGTAAGGCGTTTATATAAGCCAATAAGAAAAAGCTAGAGAGACGTAATAATGAAATAACTAATTCAATTTCATTCACAAGAATAGTAAGAAGTATTAAAATTTTCAAATAACAATGAAGCTTGAGTTAGTGAATCAATACTGTGAGATCCCTGGTTCACTTTAGTTGGAAACTTTAGAGTAATACTTCAGCTAAATTGAATAACATAACTTATAGAAGTCATGGGGTGACTAGAGAATATGGCTAAATAGTGCCAATTGAAGATATTTACGAATGAGAATAAATAGAAAATATGAAATAATATGAATGAATGGTGTGTGGGAAGAAAGGAAAAAAACTGCGTAAGAAATGACAATGAAGGACATTGAATAATGTGAGGGCGGGAAAATTTAGACTTCTTACGAGTATATTATTAGATAATAGATGTGGTTAGGAAATTTCATTATGTACCAGGTTATTATGAAGAAGCGAGAAAATGGATAAATCGGCTATTTCCTCTTCAACAGAGCCTTGAGAAATATTTGAATGGACTCTAATAAAAGAATTACCCGTAGAAAAAACAGGTTATTCGTAACTCCTTATTACGAAATGAACCGCTTTACTTTTGCTCAACATGTCTCTCATGGCACGAACAAACAGGCGCCATATTCAAGATTTCTTCCTATGTATGCATCTATTTGCGCTTAAAAAGGAGGCAATGATTGGAAAGTCACCAGACTCAATTGAACGAAAAAGCCGAGGATAATGGAAAGAGAAACCACATTCCTTAAAGGGCTGAAGACTTGAATCCCTACAAAATCGGCAATTTTCTTTAATATCAATTTCTATCCTTCAAATTATCCTTCATCCTTTCTCCTCCTCTGTGAGTTATACGAGGGGAAACGAAAGACATAAAGTCGTGTCGAATTTGCAACCAAATGAAACGATCATCTTGAAAATAAATGTTGGCTCATAATTCATGAGATTCAGTGAGTGGCGCTGCGGTCGCTCATAACTTGGAAATAGGAAGTACACCATCTTCATCAGATATAATCTGTGTGAAAATGTCTTCCTGTGCATATGATGACGTGGACAAGAGAATAAGCTCAATGAACGAGCCAACAATTCATAATAGCTAGCACACCCTTTAAAAACTAAACGTAGAACAATTATGTTTACAGGAGTTGTGTGTATGGGAAATGTAAGAGATATATTTACTCTTCATGTGTCCATTTTATAACAAAAGTAAAGTGAAGAGGAGTGGAAACTTTGTGACATTCTCTTTCCATATCTCGTGTTTAATAATGTACAGTGGGATCCATGAGTTTTACCGTGCAAATTGTCCATCATCATGTTCGTGGACTACAAAATTATAATTTGTACAACGTTAATAATTCTCTCCAAAACTAGTTCTTTATACAACAATGTTTTTTCACTTAACTTTTCTGGTGTGTGGCTAGCAGATTTATAATTGATACACCATGATTGTCTCGATTTCGCAACTGATGAAAAATAAGTCTCACATGCAAGAGAACGTTACAAATTTAAAGAAACATGGTAGGAAACTCATAATGCGAACTACGGCTAATACTATTTCCCACGATAATGGGATTTAGACATTCCAAAGAAATAATACACACAACTTATGACGATTTTATGAATCTGGTAACAGATTCTGACAATCAGATAGGAACTCTGGATACGAAACTCAGAGCCTGCGGGTTCACAGGCGCTACGTGCTAAACTGCAGTTAATGATTACCCAGGGAAATGGAAGAGCTCAGTGATGTCGATCTATATCATGGAAACAGTAACAGCATAATCGTGTACAATTATTGCAAAACGTGATGCAGTTCACTGAAAACACAACTCAAAATGAGCTCTTGCTATGACTGGTTTTGCGGGGTTAAGGGTCCGGCAACTAAGTGCAAATAAAAACAAAACTTTTTCATTCAATGAAGTTGTTCGCGCCATCTGACTAACAGGAACACTCTTCTTGTTTCGGACGCCGTCTGTAGCCTTTCCAGGAATGTTTATGATGCTGTAGACAGACTAGCATAGGCGCAACCACGAATTTTTATCTGGGGGGAGGGGGCATGTACCAGGATAAAAGTACCAATAATAATAATAATAACATTAATGACATTATTATTACTACTACTACTACTACTAGTGGTAGTAATAGTAGTAGTATCAAAGACGTTATTATCCTCATAAATTACTCAAAAAGGGGGTTGAAGTCGGTGCTGAAGCATTTGTTTGGAACAATCGATTTAAAATATTTTTTCAACATGTTCAATTTCACATTAGGTAATAATGGAAAAGAAACACACAAACTGTATTTTTGAATGGCAGAAAATGCATACATTCCGAAGATAATTCATCTTGTACATATAACATGTATAACTTTCATGTACACTATATGTTTACACATATGCAACATGGAGCGACATAAAATAAGAAAATACATATGCATCATGCTAACACTAAATTGCGTACGTATTCAAAGTTTATGCAAGCGAGCAAGAACATTTTTAGATCCAATATTTACAACCGAAAACAATATTGATTTAAAAGGGTGTAAGTAATTTCACGGGGTGCCATGGCATTGTCTCTTTTACAACTTTTAAAATTTGGATCGCTCGGTATCAATGACCGACTCTTACCGTCCCGAACCTACGGCTCTGAACTTGACGATATTGAGAAAAGCAGCGACGAAGCGAGCAAGAAAATTTTGCAAAATGAATTTTTATTTGCATAAAATTTGAAATCGAGGGGGGCAATTGCTCCTCTATGCAGGTGCCCTTGGCCATCAGCGTTTTCCCTCCCTAGAATTGACTTCCGTCCAAGGTTGGGGGGGGGGGCAGTGTCCCAGTGCCCCCTGTGGTTGCGCCACTGCAGACTAGTACACATAATAAAGACACTCAATTACATATAATGTATTCGTTGCAAATGCTACATTAATTGCAGACAGCTGCACTTCATCTCATAACGTCGCTTCTCCGCGCTCACAGACTATTCACTCCTTTTACAGTAGGCACTAGTGTCCTGAGTATATTCTGGCGGCCATCTTGGCTCCAATTGTACAAGGTACAGAACAGAAGTCAATTTAATACATGCTATACTACAGGGTGCGGCACGTAAAACCAGCCAGCTGTAATCCCGATGTAATTGCTTTGCTAATGAACATGTAAAACATCTAAATGAACATGTCAACAGAAGATGGCGTTGCATGAGTTACTAATTCTGTTTCTCACCAACAGGTGGCTTGTGAACCCGTGGTCGAGTGAAAGTAGTTGAGAATCAGGCCTTGTTGGGTGAAGCCGTGATAATGCCGTATTTGATTCCTGAGCGTGTTGCAATTGTTGAAGCTTTTGTGCGCACCGGATCCTTTGTGCAAACAAGGAAGTTGTTTCAGGAGAAATTTCCAGGAAGTCCTGTCTCAGCAAAACGCACAATACAGAATTTGATTGGGAAATGGAGGCGTACAGGATCTGTTGCAAATGCTCCCAGGGACAGATGACCATCTGTCTGCACACCTGAATTACGGAGGCAGGTGCAGTACATAATGGCGAGAAGTCCTCGTAAATCAACGAGGAAATTAAGTCAACTGGTTCCAGCTAGTGAGCGAAGTTGTAGACGTGTGTTAAGGGCGCTGAAGTTAAAACCTTACCGGATAAGTGTAGTGCAACAACTGAGGGAGCTTGACCCGGGGAAGAGGGTGGATTTTTGTTCATGGCTATTGACGAATGTTGCCAGTGGTGTTTTGGATTGATCATCATGAGTGACGAGGCGTGGTTTCACCTGTCGGGATACGTAAATTCCCAAAACAATCGCTATTGGTCGTCACAGAATCCACACGTAATCCACGAGCAGCCATTGCATTACGAAAAGATTGGTGTTTGGTGTGCCATTTCCGCACAACGCGTTATGGGGCCCATATTTTTTGAAACCACAGTAGACAGTAACGTGTATTTGGGAATTCTGGAAGAGTTTTATGAACAATTGACAGAAGAGGAGCGTCAGTTCTGTTACTTTCAGTAGGACGGATCAACAAGCCACACATCAAATGCTTCACTATCCCGTGTGCATGAAATGTTTACTCCAGAGAGGACAATTAGCAAAGGCCTGTGGCCTCCTCGGTCACCCGACTTGTAAACTTGTGACTTTTACTTGTGGGGAATGTTAAAGGGGAAAGTATTCGAAACAAATCCACACACAATTGAAGAACTCAAGACCTCCATCCAGAATGTCATGAACAGCATCACCACTCAAGAATTAACAAAGGTGTACATGAATCTCCTGAAACGTGCTCAGACGTGTGTTGAAGTGGGTGGAGGACACTTTCAGCATCTATTGTGAAGGTGAGAAATCTTAACACACAACATTAAATTTCATTTGGTGTATTGCTTTTGTTTGATTTTGTTTTAATTTCACTTAATCATTCAAATTGTTCATCTAATGATATGTTATGAAGGGACGGGCTGGTTTTAAGTGCCGCACCCTGTACATCTCGAAGCATTTTAGGAAAATAGCATGAGAGGCACTTGCATGTAGTTTGACAAGGACAGTTCATTTTTTTTTTTTTGAACGGCTCCTCAAAACAGAGTCCAGAACTCGTTCGATGTTCTCGGGATTTCGAACCTTATGCTGTCTACCAGGTGTTCTTTCCATTGCTGATGCCGTCCCCTTCAAGTTCCTTATCCACAGTATTAACTGTTGTGTTCTTGGTCTGAGGCGTGTTCCCCGCTCCCCACTTCCCTTGCTAGCATCTAGGACGCCCAGCCGTAAGGGTAGACAAGAATTATAGACAGTTAAGCAAAGGAACTTTACAACCAAGCCGATTTGAGAAAGAAAGGAGGTCGTCCTTATCGCACAACGCGAGGACAACCTTGGGTTCTGACGTCATGCCAGGAATACCTTGTCTGTTAGGCTTGGTTCTCTTAGCATAAATACAATGCAAATGCATTATTTATGCTAAGCGAACCAATCCTAGCTAGCCTAACCCAGCAACTTAGGCTTGAGGCTAACAATATGCAACGTCATCCAGTTGTACACCAGTCGTCAGAAAGTTAGTCCGCTACTCCTTTAGTCGGGAACATGAGAATCTTTGCAAATCATCAGGGTTTGCTGGGTAGAAAATAAACACAACACGGTATTCAAAGTTAAACGCAGTTCTATAATCACTTATATTTCCTATCGTATGTGGACTAGGGATGGCCAAACGGATCCGGATCCAAAAGTTACGGATCTGGATCCGGATCCGAAAATTCCGGATCCGGATTCGGGTCTGAAAGTTTCGTATCTGGATCCGGATCCGAGAGTTCCGGATCCACGGATCCGGATCCGGGTCTGAAAGTTTCGGATCTGGATCCGGATCCGAGAGTTCCTGATCGGGATCCGGATCCGAGAGTTTCGTATCTCAATCCCATTATAATATTACCACACCTTAAAAGGTATTATGATCTTCGATTACAAAGAAATTTTTCGTTAGTCCTAGAAGAATTTTTTTCAAGTGTTGTTCCTAACATACTTTGCTACGCATCGGTTAACACACTCGTGCACAAAAATAATCTTACTTGTTTAAAATAAAATGTCAGAGGTGATTTTGTAAATGCCATTGAAACGAATATGTATTCGAATGTATTCCAATTCGAATGTATTGGAAATGAAAACACACATAAATGTGAGACATTCCATTCCAGGATGAAACCTTTAACACATATAACAAGATAGAAATGTTATACAAAAATTATACAATTGTTCTACAGTTACAGTTTTACAAATTAAAATAAAGCATTATAATATATGCAGTGTTATATAATTACAAAGTGTAAGACTAACAAGGGAGGTTATCTAAGTGTCCCCCTCCGATTTCCATGAAACTTGGCAGTATAGTGGGGCCCAAAGGAAGACATACGTGTTTTTTTGTTTCAGCTAAAAAACTGTTTTACAGGGCGAAACCCACTCAAATGTCAAGATGAGGACAAATTGAAGTGGGGATCTGACACCTGTGTCCCCTTCCGATTTCCATGAAACTTGGCAGGTGTGTGTATAAACGGGCCCAAATGAAGAAATACGTGTTTTTTTGTTTCGGCTAAAAATCTGTTCTAGGGGGCAACCTCCTCTCAAATGTCAAGATGAGGACAAATTGAAGTGGGGATCTGACCCCTGTGTCCCCCTCCGATTTTCATGAAACTTGGCAGGTGTATAGAGGGACCCAAAGGAAGAAATACGTGTTTTTTTGTTTCGGCTAAAAAACTGTTTTAGGGGGCAAAACCCACCTCAAATGTCAAGATGAGGACAATTTGACGTGGGGATCATCTGACCCCTGTGTCCCCCTCCGATTCCCATGAAATTTGACACGTGTATAGAGAGGCCCTATGCTCCCTGTTTCTTCCTATGCCATATTTACGTGGTTTCGGGGTCAGATCCCCACTTCAATTTCTCCTCATCTTGACTCCTCTATACACCTGCCAAGTTTCATGGAAATCGAAGGGGGAGACTTAGACCTCCCTTGTAAGTTTATTAATTAATTACAAGAATCGCCCACGCGCGCACACACCACACTATATATATATATATATATTAGCAGGTAACAATATGTTATAAGCACATTCTTACTTTCCAAAGAAGCGCATGTGGGATAGCTAAACGGATCCGGATCCGGAAATTCCGGATCCGGATCCAAAAGTACCGGATCCGAAAGTTCTGGATCCGGATCCGGATATGAAAATTCCGGATCCGAAAAATTTTAGGATCCGGAACCAACCGGATCCGCCAGGATCCGGATCTGGCCATCCATAATGTGGACATACAAACAAGGTACAGATTTGCTTACGTTTCTGCCTGAAGAGGAACAATCCTATAGCATATTAAATCACATCACAATCACTAAACACACTTGCATATAGAATTATCGTTGGACAAGACAAACCTAAATACACGAAAGTTTCTGTACTTAATTATTATTTCCGAGTATAGCCAGAATGAAACGATATTAATTACCAATTACACTATTCGGCATTCCATTAACCGTTACCACGTTTCTGTTGATTTCTCACCTTCACCTGTTTTCTAACTGAGTCTGTCGTCAGGTGAAAAACATTCAGGTGGGTTCACTTCCTCTGCTGAGATGAGAAAGTGACGTCAACATGAACAGATTATGACGTATTTATAAACATATATACAAGTTCCAACCACAACTGTATCAATCTAACCATAGTTGTCTGTGACAGCTTGCACCTTATTTGTATTAACAAACATTTTAAAAAATCTTAACTTCTTAAAAAATAAAACCTTAAACGCTCAGGTTCATTACAAATAGAAGCATTCTCCGGTGACGTCAGAACGCAAGGTTGTCCTCTCGTTGTGCGATAAGGACACTTCTTTATTATTACTTCACTTGTCAGGATTAAATTACTCTTATACGAATCTTTATGAGATACACTTCAGTAATAGTCGATTTAGAAAACTTTGGCCGATACAAAGATTAAACTTTTTGTATGAAATCGGATTCTTTTTATTACGATGTAAATTTTTATCACGAGCAGTTCGTTAAAAAGTCTGTAACCAATAAACCGCGGAATTTGACAATATATTGATTAGTACGAAAGCGACATATCGCGGTGATGTAATAAATGCAGTTCTATGATGCAGCATTTTTTCATAAACGAGTGTCACATGTTTCTTTCGTGACGCTTTGGTGGAGAAGAGTGACAACTCAGCGCGCCCTCGTGTTATTAAATCCAACAGAGAATTGATTCAACATGGCGGATCAGTCCACAGGTTGCCTGTCGATAAACAAACCCACACCTGATGCAGTGACAACACCAATTACAGGATGAACTTTTCAGAGGGCAGCACTTGACATTTGAATAATATTTGAATTCTTCTCATTAACATTTATCATCCGAGAAATCCGTATGCGTCCACTTTTGTCGTCAACGTACATGCCATCTTTACCCAGACCTGTACATGGGAAAAACGCCCCTACGTTTCGTGAAGACATTAATATGGCAACCTCACCTTCGCCAGTTAAAGTTAGCTTGTATTGCAGTTCTCAAGCTTCTACGCGTTTCAAGTCACACATCTTAGGGTGCTGATAGAACGGTACTGATCCGCCTGTACCGTTCACTCATCAGGTCGAAGCTAGATTATGGATGTGTTGTGTATTCGTCTGCCCGCCCATTTAGGCTTCGCATCCTAGACACCGTCCACCATGCTGTATTCGTGTGTGTTCTGGTGCTTTCCGTACCAGTCCAGTCGCCAGTTTGTATGTCCAGGTATCCGAGCCGTCACTGTCTCTGAGAAGACAGCGATAGTGAACTACTTCCTCCATCTTCGCTCGATGCCCTCACATCCTTCATATTCCACCGTCTCAGACTATAGTAGGCTGGCAATGTACCGACTCCACCCTAGTGTCACTAGACCATTTGGTGTTCGTGCAGACAAGATCCTGTCAGCACTTGGTGTTGACAGTGATCTTTCTGGCGTCTCTCCACTCATTCCGCTTCTCCCGACATGGGAGTTTCCTGCACCCTCCATCGATTTTTCTCTGACTTTCCTTCCAAAGGCAGAAACACCAATGGTCGTAAACCAGTAGCGGCTTTTAGAGCTTCGCGCGAAGCACCCCAATTTTAATGTACAGGGTGGGGCAAAATAATGTTACCACTAGTCGGCGTGGTCCACTAGCATGGGCGGCAAGATCACCAGACCTCAGCCCGTGCGATTTCTGGTTATGGGGGATGGTAAAGGAGCGTGTTTACGCAACAAAACCGCGCGACATACAAGATCTTAAACAAAGGATTTCGACAGTGATGCGCTCTATACGGCAAGACATGTGTTCAAGGGTCATGGAGTCAATGGTTGACAGAATGCTCAAATGTATTCACATTTGTGGTTCACAGGTTGAAGGGGTATATTAAATGTGTATGTTTCCCTTTCGGTGGTAACATTTTTTTGCCCCACCCTGTATTTTATATGGATGGGTGTAAGACAGTCGGTTGCGCGTTCGTCCTAGACACTCAAAGTTCCAGTTACTAGCTACATCCTGCCTGTTCCATCTGTACCGCAGAGTTGTACGCCATTCTAAAAGCACTCGACTTTGGAGACGTCAATGGTTCGACCAGCGTGTTGCAGATTCTGGATTCGCAGAATTCCCGGCATCCAGTAGTGCAAGGTATCTTCAGACTTCTTGTATCTTTATCTACGCTTATGTTGGGTCCCTAGCCACGTGAGCATACAGGGGAACGAAGCAGCTGATGCAGATGGCAACATTCTCGTCCACCTTTTGCCAGCTAGCGACCTGCAGATTATGTTTCGTTGCTCTCTTCTTGACACTTGGTAGGCCAAGTGTGATGCGGAAACGAGAAACAAGCTTCACGCTATTAAGCCCACCATACATTCTTGGCGTTCGTCGTCCCGCCCCTCTTGCCGAGAAGAAGTTCTTCTAACCAGACTGCGTATTGGACACAGTCGTCCAACCCATGGTTACTTGATGCAAGGGCGGGACCCTCCGTTATGCCGATCTTGACAACCTCCGGCAGAATTTTTAACTCTTCCGGCTGTTTGTCATCCCTGTTGGGTGATGACAACAGTCTTCTATCAAATGTTTTTAGGTTTTTACGATGACCTGGTCTCTTCCACCGTCCGTGAGGAAATTTTATTTTTTTCTGACTTTTTAATGTGTTGTTTTCGTCTTGTGCAGGTCCTTTTTAGAACCTTGTACTTTTAATTTTCCCAGAGGTTTTTTTACATCCCTTGTTTTAATCCCTCAAGTCAGAATTTTAGGTAAGGGGATATTTCTCCGAATATATTGAAGAGTGCAGAATGGCGTCAAGTGCCGACGCACCCAACAATTTTCATTCATTTATTCATTCATTAACAACATATTCCCTAATCGTTATTTTACTACACACACACACGTACCTTTGACGTTTATTTGGTTAAGTCCACCTTATACTAATCAGGACTGCCGATAGATTAGATTTGGAGTCGAACTACTTTGTGCGTACAACCCTATAAGCTGGCATGGGAAGTGGGGAGCGGGGAACCGACCAATCAGCGCGATAAGAAACGCAGCAGCCTGTAGAACGAGGTGGGGGCAGCATCTCCTCCCCCTCGACATCGTAACTCTCGGCGCCACCGCTGTTGTCTGCGGTGTATTCCCCGCTCCCACTTCCCTTGCCAGCATGTAAGGCACCCGCCATAAGAATAGACAAGACCTATAGTAAGTAATAGAATAGAATGGTATTTATTTAAGCAGGCGTGTTTCGGCCTCGTGGACCGTTCTTACAACCAACCCTTGTCAAAGATACAATAAATGAATAAAAGAATAGAATAAAATACATTGATCATGATAATACAGTAAAGATAATATAAAGATTATACAATAATAAAATAATACATTCAATTGATAAGTATAAAAGATAAGTAATAAGTCTTCCGTAGTTCATTGTGTGTGGGGGGGGGTGTTAGGTATTCATTGTGTGATGTGTAAGTGCAGGTGCAATTGTTTACATATTAAGGTTAATGTAGTTGTTGGGACAATAGTAAGTTCTTCAGATCTTTCTTAAAATTTTGATGGCAGATAATGTCAGTCAATGGTGCAGGCAGTTTGTTCCATTCCCTGATCCCTGTAACAATGAAGGACTTGTTATATGTGGCGGTTTTATGTTTGGGGATTTTTAGATTGTGTTTCTTGCGGATATTATGTTCGACCGATGTTCTACGAGAACAGATCTTATCGAATAAGTATTTTGGGGAGCCACTCTTAAGTATTTTGTGCATTAAGGTGAGTGTTAAGTATTTTCTTCTATTGTTAATGTTTAGCCAAGAAAGTTTCTTTAAGTAAGGGGATACATGTTCTATTCTTTTTAGGTGAAATATGAATCGTATGCAACAGTTCTAAATTTTTTGAAGTTTATAGTTTAGGCCCTGGGAGAATGACATTAGATTGATTTGCTTTATTTTACTTCGCTTTTTGTGCCACTTTTGGCTAATTTGCGAAGATGCGGATGACTGATGACATGATAAAATTGATGATGGACACTCGGAAACATCAACGCCCAGGCCGGGATTCGAACTCGGATCCCCTGGCGTCGTGATAAGGACTCCGCTTCGGGGGTGGCATTATATGCTGTGTACGATTCTCATCCCCTTTCTCAGGCTCGTAGGGAGGGGTAGGTTGGGGGGGGGGGGGGCTGAAGGTTAGGGTGCCTTTCACAGAAGAAAGAAAATAAAACCGGAGGCAAATGATCTGCGCCTGAGAAATTTTCGCTTTCCAGAGGTATATTCTGGTAATAGCTAGAAGCTAAACCTTTTTAAAATTAGAAATATAACCTATCACATTTTTAAATTATTTTTTCCTTGTTTCCCCATTTTAAAATTTGTACGCAAGGGGTCCTGGGTACGAATTCCGGCCAGGGCATTAGTGTCCTTTCATCATATCATCACTCATGCTCATCGTCGCGATTAGCCAAAAGTGGGAGAAAAACAACTCTACATTACAAAAATCAAATCCAATTTCAAAATTTGGAGAATGTGAATGTCGCAGGCCATGGCATAAGAAGAAAATGTCGAAGGACGCTACAGGGCTGTCAAATATAATAAAAATATGTAATCTCCAAGACCCGGAGTTATTTATTGGACACCCTGTATATACTCAATCCATGGAATCTCTAGAGCAAGGGCGCGCAGAGTAGGGGAGAAAGCGAGTGGGTGAAGTGAAGCAGTACACGCTGCTGGAAAGGCTGATAACTGCAGATGCTTTCCCCCTCCATGCAATCCCGTTCCCTCGCACGTGTTAATTGGTCAAGCCCTCTCGAGTCAGGGACTTGCTTTCGTTCGCTTGCTCCAGAGATTACCGGGACAGAGTGTAGTATATTGTCTGAATGCGGTTTTAGATTGTCAGAAAAATTCTTGACGAAGAAGATAACGGCTATGCTTTCTCAATCAAGACTTACCGTAACCTGAATTATTTCAACACCCCTCGTTTATCTTACGGAACTGAAGTAAATTAGGAGAACCTTGCCTGTATTAGGCAATCCTTTCGTCTAAACGCTTGTTGTCCAAGCAAACGATGCTGGAAATCTTGGGTTTCCTCACCTCAAGGGTTGTTTTGTTCCCTCGTCGTCTTTCAAGCTGTCCCCCTTCACCCCCACACCCCACCCCAAGGGCGCTTTCTTTGCGAAAGCCGATTGGAAGAAGCGTTGGTCAGTTCCCAGTCGGCGTCAAGTCAAACACTCCTGTAGCACTTCCTTTGTTTACGTTTGCCCGGATTTCAATCTGTCCGGTCCCTAGTGGAAGTCACTCAGTGTCCGGAAGACTTGGAGGATATTGCTTCCGTCCATCTTCTGTCCCCTCTCCTGCGATGTCTCGGTCAAGATTTAGAGGCGACCCCTTTACCTTTTGCCCGCAACAAGGGAGACAGCTAGATTACGTGCTGTACTTGAAGGGGAACAAGTTGGAGCCAGAGTGCGAAGTCCTGGGGGAGGACGGGGGGATATCCCCTGCAATGTACTCCAGTTGGACACCAGTCGTCAGAAAGTTAGTCGGCTACTCCTTTAGTCGGGAACATGAGAATCTTTGCAAATCATCAGGGCTTGCTGGGTAGAAAAGAAACACAACACAGTATTCAAAGTTAAACGCAGTTTTATAATCACTTATATTTCCTAAAGTATGGGGACTTACAAACAAGGCACAGATTCGCTTACGTTTCTGCCTGAAGGGGAACAGTTCTATAGCATATTAAATCACATCACAATCACTAAACACACTTGCATATAGAATTAACGTTGGACAAGACAAACGTAAATGCACGAAAGTTTCTGTACTTAATTATTATTTCCGAGTATAGCCAGCATGAAACGAAAATAGTTACCAATTACACTATTCGAGCATTCCATTAACTGTTACCACGTTTCTGTTGATTTCTCACTTTCACCTGTTTTCTAACTGAGTCTGTCGTCAGGTGAAAAACATTCACGTGGGTTCACTTCCTCTGCTGAGATGAGAAAGTGACGTCAACACAAACGGATTATGACGTATTTCTAAACATATACACAAGTTCAAACCACAACTGTATAAATCTAACTATAGTTGTCTGTGACAGCTTGCACATTATTTGAAGTAACAAACATTTTAAAAATTCTTAACTTCTTACAAATATAAAACCTTAGACTCTCAGATTCGTTACACCCTCCATCAAAAATTTCCGTGGGGATAGTTTTTGTTGTAACAAACAAAAGATAAGCAATTACTTTTAATTTCAAATATACTTTACTAAAAATAATATCGATAACACACACAGATTAGTGTAGTTGTGAGTATTGAATACATTCTCTCTCAAGAGATCATTAACAAATCTACATAATACGCACAATTAAAGTAAAACAAGAATTCAAGAAAATAATAACTATGAAATCTAATTGATTTATCATAAAGCACAAACTAAACACAAACTCACACATAATAAAACCACTTGAACTATGTCATAATTTATTAACATCTTGAACCAGTTGGTAAAGGAACTAATTAGCTGCTTTGCAATATCTGATATGTAGAGCCCGGAAGTTTGGCAAAATGCCTCTTTTTATCTACTGCATATAACATATTGATAAATTTTTTCCGGATATACGTTTCTTATATTGTTTCGAATGTTTTGGAAGCCTTTTCATTTTGCCTATTTTGCCTATTTGGGACCCCACTGCCTATTTTTAATTATAATGCATTTTTGCCTTTTTTTCAATTAAATTTGACATTTTTTTTAAAAAAAATGTGTATATAAATTATTTTTCTCCCAAAAAACGTTGTTGGCATTTATTTTTCTTCCGTTTATTATGTGAATAATTTTCGCCTTATTTAAGTAATATTGAACTCACGCATGTTTCAACATTGCTGAAGGAGAAAAGTGTGAGAAAAAAGTATTTCATGCTGAGTCAGGATATTGCTTTTCGGTTAACATTTCTTGTGAATGATTGACTGCTGAAGTGGACAGGTTGATTTCGAACACAAATAAAATATTTCTGAAATCTCCCTCTTGAACCCGAAAATTTCAGGAAGTTGCGATTGAGCTTAGTTTACCTCAGCAACCAGTTTTGACGAGATGGGAAACCTGGATATAAGCAGCTATATATTATGCTAACAACCTTCAAAAAATCAGTGAGGTGATCGATGCTCTTCCAGAAAATGAAACGGCTTCAATTCGTGAAGTTAAAAAACTCCTGTGCTATTCAAGTTTACTTTTGCACATTATGGTGCATTGCCAGAGACAATTACAATTATAGCATCCATGAAAATCTTCGAGGAATCTATGCAGCAGATGATGGAAGTGCCAGGAGAAAAGGGGTCAGCTGTTGCGGAAAAGTGCTAACGGGTAGTGAGTGCAAATGAGGACTTGAAACAATTGAAAACAATTTGTGATATTCTATTGGGTTGGTGCGAATGAAATGTCCGCTTTGACGTCTGGTGGGAAACTCACCTCAACAACACAACACAGGGATTGACTGAGGTCACGGGTCTAACGTCATAAACTCTGTATACGTCCAGCAAACAGGCTGGAGCACCCAGACAGTCAGGAGGCAGTGTGTTGCTGAACAGGATCGTCTAAAAGTGCACCATGGAGAACACACAATTGCGAGTGATTTGTCTTTACGAATTCAAACTGGGACATTCTGCTCAGCAAGCCGACAAAAACACTAACAGTGCATTTGGGCCAGGAATGGTAAATGAACGTACCATTCGCCGCTGGTTTGTCAAATTTCGTTCCGGTGACACAGCATTGCAAAATGAACCCAGTGGCCATCGACCAACATCATGTTCGGATGAGCTCCTCAGGAACCCCGTGGAAGCGGACCCTCGGAAAAGTGTTCGTGCCATTGCAGACGAGTTAGGCATACACCATACCACTGTCGTTCGGCGGCTCCGTACGATCGGTAAAGTGAAAAAGTTGGACTCATGGGTACCACATGATTTGACACCGGTCAACAAGACTCGCCGTCTGAAGGTGTGCAGTTCTCTGAGTGTAAGGAATAACCGGGATGGTTTCCTGCATCGGATTGTCACTTCAGATGAAAAATGGATCTGCTATGACAATCGTAAATGATCAGGACAATGGTTGGATCGTGATCAACGTCCAGGGCGGTTTCAGAAACCACCACTCCACCCACGGAAGGAGGTGTTGCTTTTATGGTGGTCTATGGTGGGTGTGATCCATCATGTCTTTCTCAGGCAAGGTGAAACCATCAATGCAGATCGTTACAGTGCTGAACTCCATGAAATGCACCGCAAACTTCTCCGCAAGCATCCAGCAATGGTCCACAGACATGGTGTCCTCGTGTTGCACAACAATGTTCGCCCACATGTCGCGCAAAGAACGGTGCAGGCTCTCCATGAGCTGCAATATAAAACCCTTCCTCATTCAGCATATTCTCCCGACCTCTCTTCCACTGACTACCATCTCTTCCGGCATCTCGATCACTTCCTGACAGGGAAGACCTTCGCTGATGATCGGGCGGTGCAACATGCCGTTGAGGAGATCTTTGCGTCGCAGACTCCAGACTTCTTTCGCCATGGAATCCAATTTTTGGCTGAGCGATGACAAAAGTGTGTGGCTGCAGACGGCGACTATTTTGATTAACCAGGTATTGTAGTTTTGATTTTTTTGGCCTTTGGCAATGACGCACCTGGGCCGGACATTTCATTCGCACCAACCCAATAAAAGGTGAAAATGCGGTTATCAAAATGAGTCCAGCTAGATTAGCTTGTTATATGTATGCTCCAATAACTTCTGTCGAAGTAGAAAGATCATTTTCTATTATGAAAAACATTCTCTCTGACAGACGACTATCAATGAATGTTGAGAACTTAAAAAGCACCTTGTAGTTATGTGCAGTCAAGACGGAGAAAATTGAAATGCTCTTCCCAATTTAGATTTTAACATTTTGCCAGAAATTATAGATAAAAGTAAGCGACTTCTAAATGTGCCATTTTTTTCGGTTTATTTTGCCATTTTTTTCATTTTTAGTGCCTATTTACCACATTATAAATGCCTTTTTGCCTGCCTATTTTAACGAAAATAAATGCCTGAACTTCCGGGCTCTACTGATATGTATGAAAGTAACAAATTAATTTCCTTTATGTATAATTAATAATAATAGTAATAATAATAATAAATTTTTAATTGAGTAATTTATTCTTACTTTTAATAACATTACAAATATGTATCGTATAATTTACACATATGTTTGTGGGGGAGGGGGTTTGTAGATGAAGAACTTTCTGTCCCCCACCAGTTTTCAATGATTTCGCACCCTCTGGAGCTGTCCTTACGGCACCAGATGCTTACGTTCCGGCCTCGGAAGAGGAGACTATACCCTGTCCCAACTATCTCTGGAGCAGGCGAACGAAGTCAAGTATCTGCCCAAGTAGTGAGTGACACGAGACGGCTCCACCAATGAACACTTGAGAGGGAACGGGCTTAATTGGAAGAGGGAGAGCGACTGCATTTACCAGGCTTCGCAGCAGTGTACTGACTCGCTCTGGCCACTAAATCCCCCCTCCCCTTTCCTGACGCTATGCGCAGCCTTCCTCCAGAGTTAGCCGAGACAGAGTATATACTCTGTCTCGGGAATCTGTGCAGCAAGGCCGCCGCGCATAACAGTGAGGAAATTCAAAGTTCGAATGTTTACCCCTCATTTGAACACTGATAACCTAATATATGAATGTCGGTTCTCAATAGAATGCTGCAGGGAGAGGATTTGGCTCCACCGCCAAATAGTTCGCACGGAGGACGATAGATAGCGTACGGAATTCAGAGCTGCTACGCTCGAGCGAATAACGCTCGAACAGGCAAAACGAGCGGTATACGCTCGAAGCCCAATAGTACACGTATGACCGTAATTTGTCTGTGGAAGTGGGCACTCAAATATGGATCGTGAAGTGAAAGATGCAGAGAAATTGAAACGTAAGTAAACATAGTCATCATCTCCATGTTTAAATGTAGTTCAGTCTATCTTATCTACGCAGTGATAGCTACATGAAAATGAAATGGATGATTGCGGGCTGAAACTACCAAAGCTGTATTTTACGATTATTGTCACATTAAAATGATATTCAATTGCATACGCTCGAGGGTGGGAGATTCTTAATATAAAATGTTACAACATGCAGAGGTTTTTCGATATCCTTATCTGAACCTCGCATTGCAGTTATTTGGATACTTTACAGTTTCGCTAGAAAATCGGTTTACAACAGTGATGTGCGTCTACGCGTAAACAACGATAGTCTACATTATACACGTAGATTACGTAATCTATGTAAATAACATGGTGAAAGGTGATAACTTAGCATAGAGCGCCGTGGAATTAAAACAAAAGTATACTGCGTATCAGTTGCTGATGTGTGTGGAAAACTTTTCATACTCTTTCTTTCAAATTCGAACAGTTTCTCACCTGAAGGAAACTACTATAGGAAATATTCTAGTGTTTTATGGGGAAAAGACCACTCTTGCTTCACGACTGCCATCTGTTGTTGTTTTTTGCATACTATTTATCTTCTTCCATAGTTGATAATAGAAGAGAAGAGAAATTTTGTTGTAAATAGGGTTCTTTTCATTTCGTTAGGAACCAATATAGTTGAAAATTTCACTTTCCTTTCATGAAAGCCTTGAAAATTAATTTTAATGCACTTTAGATTCTCTACGTAGTCTATGTAAACTACAACCCAAAGTAATCTACGCGTAGTTTACGTGTAGACAACGCATGTAGACGTAAACTTATAGTCTATGGCACATTACTGGTTTACAATCTAAACAGCCAAGATAACCCTCACGACATTTAAATCAATAAGACCTTGTTATACCATAAGAACAGAATGGACTACAACACTCAATCAGTCATTAGTGGTTCGAAGAAAGTGAAAATATTCAACAACATTTTGGAACATATATAGTAGCAATAGTACCTGAATTCAGAAACTTTGGCTAGAAATCACAAACGCAATGTGAGCCAAGAAAAGAAGAAGAAGGGTGGAAGATTCGAGCGAGTACGAGCGAGCGAAGGTAGTTCGATGCAGTATTCTATTGCAGAAAGCTGTGTCATGGAAGAACATTACAGGAAATACGTAGCGCTTTTTTCTTCCAAAGAAGTTGAATCTTGAAGTGGGTGCTGAGTATCTACTCTTTCAAAATAATACCCCAAGAATTCGAATATCTATCTAGTCTTCCAAATTAATATTAATATCCCAAGAATTCGAATGAATACAGTAATTCAAGAATGAAGTTTTTCTTCTAAAGAAGGCTAGATTGGAATGTGCACCAGTTACAATAAATTACTAGTCGAAGAAGAAGAACACTGGAATCTTTTCTATGAACCTAAGAGCCACTCTTAACACACTGACGTTAAACACATAATTTGCTAATGAAATTTTATACTGGAAGTAGTATATTCACTATATTAAAGGACTCTGAATTTAGGTATGTACTTGTTGAGTTCAATAATTACTTGGCTGGTAGCTGTAGCAGCGTCTTCCCCTCCATGCACTCACTTTCCCTCTCACGCGTTCATTGTTGGAGCCTTCTCGAGTAATCACTTGCATGGAGGGTACAGGGCCCACCCAGCCTCTAATGAATGGATAATACCACAACTCGTGTCATTATCTGCGAGTGCCGATGTCAGCTTCTGCTGGGCGCCTAGTCACAGGGGAACGAAGCAGCCGATGCTGAAGCAAAGTGCGCTGATGCAGACAGCGACGATCTCATCCACCTTTTGCCAGCTAGGGACTTGCAGAATGTGTTTCGTTGTTGCCTTCTTAACACCCAGCTGGAAGACTGGGATGGGGTAACGGGGAACAATCTTCACACTGTTAAGCCCACCATAGGTGCTTGGCGTTCGTCGTCCCGTCCCTCCCTTTGAGGATAAGTTCTTCTCAGTCGACTGCGTATTGGACACAGCCGTCTAACCCATGGTCACTTGCTGCAAGGGCTGAGAGATGCAATGTCTGTGATGTCGTTTTGAGTGTTCGGTATATTCTTATTGAATGCCGGTTTTGCCTTCCTCAGGCAGACATTTCGGTAAATGTCTGTTATATCGGAGACACATTTGTTCATTTTTACAGAAGAAACTACTTACGGAAATGAGTTTCTGTAGCATTTTGAAAGTTCGTGGAGGTATTTTCTCACCGCAGAATGCTGCACAACAAGAAATAAGCACTTTGGATATAATAAACTTGCATTTTGTGCAAAGCGACAACATTATGCCGTTGTTTCCATTATGTACCTGCAGATGGCGCGAGCGTCGAAAGTCACGCGGTCTCGCCAGGGTTTCCAAACGTGCCTTTTTTTACGACATTTTCTTTTAACTATGCTTACCTAACAGTAGTGTAGGTGGCCCGGTTCCACGCCCGAAAATGAGGTATAGTGAGGTACACAGTGTTGCCAACCTCTTACTCGAAAAAATAACCAAGGTTTTTCTTTTTCGGTCTAACCTAACCTCAAACAAGGAGCTGGCAACCTTGCTTGAGGCTTTTCTCGCAGTGTTGCCAGCTGGGGCTCGGTGAGGCTCAGTGCCAACCTCTTACTCGAAAAGTTACCAAGGTTTTTATTTCTTGGGCTAATCTAACCTAACGCGAGGAGCTGGCAATCTTGCTTGAGGCTTTTCTCGCAGTGTTGCCAGCTGGGGCTCGGTGGGGCTCGCAGTGTTGCCAACCTCTTACTCGAAAAAAATGACCAAGGTTTTTATCTTGGTCTAACCTAACCTCAAGCAAGGAGCTGGCAATACTGCTTGAGGCTTGTCTTGCAGTGTTGCCAATATTTTACTCGAAAAGTTACCAAGGTTTTTATTTTGGTCTAACCTAACCTAAGGCAAGGAGCTGGCAATCTTGCTTGAGGCTTGAGGCTTGCTTTAATTAATTGCATAAATCAAGGTTGCCAACCTACTGGTATTTCTACCATGGTTTTTTTTTACAAAAAAAAAGAGAGAGGGGGAAGAGTTAAACAACCGACAATGCTGCCAACACCTACCTATAGTTTTTCTTACTTGATAAGGGTTTAGCCAATTTATACACTGGCGTAACATACACACACTGTGCAATAGAGCCGGCAACAAATATATACTGCCGTAAAAGAGAGATGGCAACACAGTGCGTGTGTGCGTGTATAATATGTAGCATTATTAACTAGAGTGTGTTGGCAACCTACCTGCAATTAAAAAAAAAACTAGAGACGTCAATGTTGCCGTAAGATAAAGAGGGAGACTAAGCTGGCAACAGTGGTGAGCGAATATGCCTTATTTCCAAGTTCTGGGCGTCAATGTATATCGGGATTTTTGTAAAAACCTTATCGCGGGAACGATGTGCTGCACATGCATATGCGCGCACCTGTATTGTGACGCAAACAAACAAATAAATAATTGTTGTTTTTTAGGATTCCTGGCCCCTAACCCCGCCAGGGTGCGTGGTGCCCAACCCAAAAAGGTTCTAACGGCTGCGACTCTAGATAGTCGCACCTCTGTAGGGTTTCACGTGTTTTTTTTTTTGTATGGTAGTGGTGGTGTCGGCAATAGTGGGTGGGTTAATTGTTGTCGTAATATTTTGGTTATTTGGCAAAATACTGCTAGTAACTAGAGGAGTTAGCGTGGGAACATGAGGCGGCGGCATCTAATTATCTCCTTTGCCATTATCCCCACCGGAAGGTCTACTCCACCCAGTTGCGGCCAGTTTTTTTGTTTCGCTGCTGGGCACGCCAGTGACGCAGAAAGCTCCAAAGGCAGCGATCCAAATCATGATGAGCGTGGGAACGTGAGGCGATAATATCTGATTGTCTCCGTCGCCATTATTCCCACCGAGGTCACCCGCACAAAAAAACTGGCCGCAACTGGGTGGAGTAGACCTTCCGGTGATATTGTGTTGGTTTCGCTCGCTGGGCACGCCAGAAGCACTCGGGTATTAATCAATTAACGTCTGGTGAATCGGGGGAAAGGGGGGGTGATACATGCCAAGGCTTTTGCCTGCTTTTTTGCTATTCTTCGCACATCAGTTGCAGTCGAGTATTGCTACTGGGTAGTCGCATAAAAGTGTACGCTATACCAAGTGTAAATATCAAGTGTAATAGAAGCCGAATTAGTTTGGTCTGTCAGGTGAGTACCATATCAGCATAAGTTATACGCACACAAGTTGCTTGACTAGCTATAAAACTAAAATTTACGCAGTAAGGCTAATCGAAACTGGGTCTACAGTGGGATCCGAACCACTTCCACTGGGTATCGAACTTGGAGTTTACAATTATACAAGTGTACAGGGGAAATTTTATTTTTTTTGAATTTGTTGATACTCTCGATTGGATTTTGTTGTTTTAAGTCTATTTTATGCATAGTAAGGCTAATCGAAACTGAGCCTACAGCGAGATCCGAACCACCTCTGCAGGATATCGAACTTTGAGTTTAAAATTATACAAGTGTACAGGGGAAACTCTATTTTTTGAATTTGTTGATACTCTGGATTGGATTTTGTTGTTTTTTAAATCTATTTTATGCACAGTAAGGCTAATCGGGACTGGACCTACAGTTTCAAGAACTACTTGTGCGGGTATCGAAGCCGAGATTACAAGGCTATTGCAGTGCTATCGCAGAGGCTGGTGGAAGTACTGATTGATTTGATGTTTTAAGTCTATTTTATGCACAGTAAGGCTAATCGGGACTGGACCTACAGTTTCAAGAACTACTTGTGCGGGTATTAAAGCCGAGATTTTTTGATTATAATGCTACCGCTGCGCCATCGCAAAGGCTAGTAGAAGTACATAGTTATTCGAATCTTATTTATTTAGACTTACAGTCTAAAAAAATATCATGGTATTATTATTTCTGCAATTATTTACAATCTTGGCCAGAGAGAGGAGAAGAGGAAAAAAAATAATATTTTTGTTTCAATATCGAACCTATATTTTAAATTTATACATGTGTGTATGCGTGCAGGGAGTATTTTTTTTTGATCGGGTGGGTTGTAAGGTGAGTGAACATGTAGGAAAAATACTGGTATATTAATTGATTGATTGATTGATTGATTTAGTTTATTTTATTTTGCGTTTTGTGCCTCTTGGCTAATTTGCGAAGATGGGGGTGAATGATGAAATTGATGAATGCATATTTACAAACAACCAAACCCAAACGGGATTCGAACCCGGGACCCTTGGCATCGCAGCACGATGTCCTAACCACTCGGCCACAGGGTCGGACAAGTACTGGTATATGCATAGACCAAAGTTACATGGTTCTAGGCCCCATAGGAGCCGAGAAAATCAATGTCTTGGAAAATGTCTTAAGACAAATATCTTAATCTTTAAGAAAGTCGACTTCCGGTCTGTCAAGATGTTACTTCCGGTCTGTCAAGAAAATTTTCTTAAGACAAAAATCTTAAGATGTTTTCCAAGATATTGATTTTCTCGGCTCCTAATTGAGCTAGGATGATGATTTTAGGTTTGTTGGATAGGATTCGACGAGAACTATTCGACTGGCAAATAAAATCAATTCCACCCCCTCAAGTTTCGGAAATACAGACAATTTTTTTATTTTTTGAGAAACTTGATTTGCTGGCTTAGTTTTTACCCTATTTCGAAAATTTTAATAGTATTCGATACAAAATTAGAAGTACTCTACAACCTAATGGAGGGATGATGACTAGTGCCTGCTGTTTTTGAGTTATTTTGGATTAAAATTTCAAGATGTAATTTCTAAGATGTTTTGTAATTTATAAACTATGGGTTGTAGGAAAACGATTCTTGCTCTATCTGCTATTGCCCGACAAATACTATAAACACAAATAAATTTTTTAAAAAAATAAAGATCGAAAATAATTTTGTTTTCTGAAAATAAAAAATATGTGTATGGAAAAAAATACGATTGTGTAATTTTTTTATGATGTATGTTTGCATATAAAAATAAGTATACCTGAAAGTTTTAGAATTTCAAAATAACTATATATATATTTGCTATTATATCAGCCAAAACAAAAAAAATATATATAAACAAGTATATTTTCATAGTTTCACACCTCTACTAGATTGGTGGAAAAATATACTAGTGGGCAATAAAATCTGAAGAAAATTCGTGTCTAGCGAAAGTAAGCTAAATAAAATTACACATACATACAATATTTATTGTGTTTTTTCCATCTACAATCATATTTTTCTTATATATTTTTTTATATTTTTTTATAGAGTTGATTAAAACACATATTTGAGGAAGACAACGCTTCCCATATATAAATAAACATACCCCGAAAAAATGCCCTCTATGAAAAGTTGCCCTGTGTGCAAAAAAACTATATTAAGCAAAAATTTTGCAAGACATTGTCGCACCTGCGTGCCAGACAAGCATTTGGCTGCCACTGAACTGTGTTCCGGATGCAATAAACATATTACGATTGCGTATGCCAAGAAACATAAGCTTACTTGTCTAAGCAAAAATACATCTGGGGCACAGCCTTCGACCTCCACCAAGAGAGAGGCAGAAGCAGCCACCATCAATGCACCACCCGCCAAACGTGTCAAGCATGTGGCGAAAGCGAACCAGTCTGCTTTCCAGCATTTGTTAGAAGACTTTCCTTTTACTTCGGAGGACTCATGCGACGTGCGTAGCTTTTTGGAGAACGTGCAAGCCCAAATTATTTCCATTCTCGGCGATGCGCTTGCAACGCACTCTACCAAATTCTACGCATCGCTTTGTTGCTGGTACAAGAAGCCGTCTGATGAAATTTACAGCTTCTGCCACAACACCAAGGCGAAGACGCTGCATTTGGCGGATGTCGACAACCTCGAGGACATCTACAACAAGTTTGTCGAGGAGCTGCTGGCAAAGCAAGAAGAACATGAAGCTAAGGGCTCGGGGGGTTCGCTGTGTGGTGAGCCTCACGAGCTGCGCGTCAAACTTTCCAAGTTTGTGCCTCTCTCCGCCTCCAGCTACGTTCGCTTACCAAAAGCAATTGCGGCAAAGACGGCCGTCCTGAACATCCAAAATAAAGATAACAAGTGCTTCGTATGGTGTGTGCTTGCGGCGTTGCACCCTGTTCACTGGAAAAACCATCCACACCGAGTTAACCACTACCTACCCTATGAGCCAGAGCTGGAAGATGCCATTGCTGGGATCAACTTCCCGGTGGAGGTCTCGGATATTCGCAAGTTCGAGGCCCGTACACACAACCCTCGGTTGGCCATCAACGTTTATGGCCTCACCGAAAACAAAAATGTGGTTTTCCCTATCCGGGTGAGCAACGTAGACGACGATAGTGCGCAGGAAATTCATCTTCTGCTTATCAAGAACGAGACCCACCACCATTACACCCTCATTCGCTCGCTCTCTCGGCTTGTTTCAAGCCAGCTGAGCAAAGACGAACACCACATAGAAGTTTGTCCCAGGTGCTTGTCTAAATTTCGTAATCGAGAACAGCAGGATTACCAGCGCATCAGAGGTCCCAACATCGCTGCCGAGAAGCTCGCTCGCCACAAGCTCTACTGCAAAGCCAACGAACCTGGGTTGGCAGACTTGCCCAAACCTGGTGCCGTGGAGTGTTTCCACATGCACGGTGCCATGGTAGAGCACCCCGCTATCATCATCGCGGATTTCGAAGCCTTCCTCAAACCCCTGTCCACTTGCGATCCCGATCCCGAAGTTTCCTCCACTACCCCTTACCAACTCCACGAGGCATCCAGTTTCGCATACGTTGTGGTACGACGAGACCAACACATCGCCCCCGAGCCCTACGTGTACCGTGGTCTCGACGCAGCCAAACACTTCCTCGAGAGGATGGTTGTCGAGGCTATCGAGATAGGGAAGGTGCTGTTGACCCCCAAGTCTATGCTCCCACTGTCCCCCGACGATCAACATAGACACGACGAGGCCATCGCTTGTCCTGTCTGCGTCGAGGAGTACACCGCCAACAACCGTAAAGTCCGACACCACGATCACTTTAGCGGTAGGTACGTTGGTCCTTGGTGCAACAGATGTAACCTTAAGGCCCAGGACCCGCGCTTCATCCCTGTGTTTTTTCACAACGGCTCGGGGTACGATTTTCACCACCTGATCAAGCATCTTGGGTACGACGACATGCGAATCAACGTCCTGGCACAAAACGAGGAGCGTTACATCAGTGTGAGCAAACTAGTGTCGATCCCGGGAGCAGACTCTACCGTCGAGCTTCGCTTCCTCGACTCCCTGAGGTTTCTCCCGGCTAGCCTCGATGCTCTTGCAGGGAAGCTGAGCAACGAACAAATGCTTATTACCTCTGCGAATTTTCCGAACTTGGACGCCGGTCTCTTCAGGCGTAAGGGGGTCTACCCCTACGAATACATCACCGACTCTACCAAGTTTGCGGAGACGTCGCTACCTCCCCAGGCGAAGTTCTACAGTCAGCTACGAGGCTCGAACATTACCGACGAAGAATATCATCACGCCCAGTCCATGTGGCGCGAGCTAGGTTGTCGAACTCTCGGAGACTACCACGACGCCTACCTCAGACTTGATGTGACGCTCCTCGCCGACGTGTTCCAGACGTTCCGGGCGACCGCAATGAAGATCTACCACCTGGATCCCGCCTACTTCTATAGTCTCCCCGGACTGGCGTGGTCAGCCATGTTTCTGGTGACGAAAATCAAGCTGGAACTTCTTTCGGACGTGGACATGATGCTGTTTGTAGAACGTGCCGTGCGGGGTGGAATGGTTCAGGTGTCGCAACGGCACGCGCGCGCCAACAACCATCACATGGCTACTGGCTACGACTCCACCCAACCGTCGAGCTACATCATGCACACGGACGTGAATAACTTGTACGGGCACTCCATGATGCAGCCACTCCCTTTTAGAGGGTTCGAGTGGGCTGACCCTTCCAACTTCAACATTAAAGGTTTCGACGATTCGAAACATGGGTTCTTCGCCGAGGTGGACCTTGAGTTCTCCGAGAAGCTGCAGGATTTGTTCTGCGATCTTCCCCCTGCACCCGAGTTCAAGTGTCCGCCCGATTCCAACCAGAAGAAGCTCGTCATGGATTTTGAATCCAAGAAGAATTACGTCCTGCACTACAAGAATCTCCGGTGGTTGATGCAGCGAGGGGTCACAGTCCACGCAGTTCACCACATCCTCAAGTTCGAGCATTCTCCATGGTTGCGTCCATATATCGAGCTCAACACCAAACACCGCACCGCAGCCACGTCCGAGCTTGATAAGGATTTCTTCAAGCTTATGAATAATGCAGTGTTTGGCAAAACCATGGAGAATGTACGGAATCGCGTGGACATAAAATTGGTGACGAGGAAAGAGCGATGTCGTCAGCTTGTCGCGAGTCCATTGTTCAAGTCTCGAACAATCTATAACGAGCAGCTGGCTCTGATTCACATGAGGCAAGGTGTGGTAAAACTCACCAAGCCTATCTACGTCGGAGCCGCGGTTCTGGATCTGAGCAAGCTCCACATGTTCGAGACGTACTACGACATATTACGCTCACACTACGGCCACAACATCTCGCTTCTCTACACGGACACGGACAGCTTGGTGTACCACGTTCGCACAGCCGACGCATACGGGGATATAGCCACAGTTCCATCTTTGGTTAACCTCTTCGACACCTCGGGCTATCCCCAGCCGAACCAGTACGGCATCCTGGCCCGCAACAAAAAAGAGCCTGGCAAACTCAAAGATGAGAAGGACGGAGACGTGATTCTCGAGTTTGCAGGTCTTCGCGCCAAGGCCTATACCATCAAAGCCGAGGGCAGCGTTACCAAGAAGGCCAAGGGTGTCGGCAGACAGGTGGTTCGGGAGCATCTCATATTCGAGGACTTCGTGGATTGCCTCAAAACCAAGTCGTCGGTTTTAAGAGCAGAACAGCGCATCCAGAGCGTCGACCATGTGTTGACCACCAACAAAGTGAGGAAGATTGCCCTGGATCCCAACGACGACAAGAGGTGCGTTCTCCAATGTGGAATCCACACACTGCCGTGGGGGCACTATCGCTTAGCAGAAAGCAAAACCTGCAACATATGCCCATCTTCAACAGAAGATTCATAAAAACAAAACAAAAAAAAAAGAAAACAAAAAAAAAACAACACTGACTGTTATTACAAAAAAACTTTGACCGTATTTTAAATAACCAGCATAATATGAATCTTTTTGGTTTCCGAAAACAAACCAACATGGAGACTGTACACCGCGCGACGACAGATCATGAATTTCTACCTTCCATGTTAACTAAACTCAACGGTCTACTGATTGTTCACCTTAACAGCATTTGGACGAAATTGGATGACGATGTGGGCAAGATGTTTTACGTCTTCAACAACAATTTACATTTTTACAAAATTCCGATCGATGGAAAACTTCAAATCACCGTGAATCCTGAAAACGTAGGCGAAATCAAAATATCTACCGGCAAGAACATTTTTCGAATCAAGCACGACAAGATGCTTTCTAACATTACGTACGATGTTTCTACAGGAGATTGTTTATACGTGGAACTCCTAGGAGATTACGACAAACTCATTCCTCTCTTCGTAGAATTACGAATCGTCTATCCTATTATAAATAACCGTTAACCAAAATGCCTAACGATATTTTCGGCAACACTAAGCGTGTAGACCACGCAGAAGAGATTCTCATGTTGGACGTCCGAATTAAAAAGTTGAGGAGCGATTTAATCGCTTTGCAGGAGACCTTAAACAAAAGTTTAGAGTCGGAGATCGCTACGCTCCAAACGCAATGTCTCGACCCTATTCTGAAAATCGATTCCGAACTGAAAACGCTCATAAAAAATTATGTCGACGTACCTTCTTACGACAGCGTTCAAAATATACAGTTGAGCGTGGATAAGCTTCAAAATGATTTGGCCAAATTGCAGCAATTTCAATCGAAAAATGAAGATTTGGAAAAATTGAAACTCGAAATCGAAGAACGAGCTTCGGCAATCGAAAAGAATTTCTCTGAACTTCAAACCGTCGTGAAGGATATTGATGTAGAACGCTTGCATGTTGTTGTTTCCAAATTACAAGAAGAATTCGCCGGCACGTTGGAAGAAATTAAATCCAAGTTACAGACTTTGGAAGATACAATGACGAACCTACCATCGTCAGACGAACTGCAGGTTATCGGCAAAAGTGTTGCGAACATAAAAATTCAATTGGAGGCTTATCAAGATTTCGAACACATTCAAACCACCATCGCTACGCTTCAGGCGTCTCTGGAGTTGATCAACGAAGAAATTAAAAATATTCACGCTGAAGCCAGTGCGTTGACGAGCATTCAAGACACGTTGAGCACGGTTCAGCAGAAGATCGAATATTTAGAAACTTTGAACGTCGAAACAAATCTTGCTCATTTTCATCACGTACTGGACAACATACAGGGTGACTTGGAATCGTTACGGACGAGCGTACCTTCGAGCGAAGATTTGGAAAAATTGAAATCGGCGGTGACGGCACTATCCGATTCGAGCGACATCAAAAGTTCATTGAGCGATCTCGAGAGTAGGGTGGCCAATCTCCCCACCTCAAAAGAATTGCACGCTTTGAAAAGGAACATATCACGTATGCTAAAACGACTAGAAACAGAAACGGCGAACGTGGAACAGATTCGAGACGAACTTGCTTCGCTGGTGTCGACGCTGCCCACTTCGCAGAGCGTCGCCGACCTTCACACGCAGTTTACCGAAATGCGAAGCATCGTGAACGATCTTACCGAGAAGAGCTCGAAATTAAATCAAGTCGAGAACCTTCAGAGTATCGTCGTCAACATCAGAGATCAAGTTGGAGTGCTGGAATCCACGCAGGAATCGACGCTGGCCTCTTTCGGTGCCAAGTTGCAAGAACTCAACGAAAGCTACAAGCAGTTGAACGTGGAAGTGAAAATCAAACCGTCATTTTCTACAGTAACGGATACCATAGTCGAATATTTGTTGCCCGTACAAAATACACTGGGACAGCTTCACAGCAACCTTGTTAGCGTCGATACTAAATTCGCTAAACTGCATTCTCTGCAAGCCATCGAAATCAACAGCGTACCCAATCAACAGAGAATCTCCACGTTCGTCGAAGGTAACAAACTGTACATGTTACATCCTTATCATCCGTACTACAAGTTTCTCCTCGATGGTACAATTCAGATAAACGAATTTTCGTACTGGTCTCACGGCAGAAAAGCTAGCGTTCCCACCATGACCTTGATATCGAATCGTGGTGTCCAGAAAGCAGGAAATATTCCTCTGGCACGTTGGAACGAAACGCGCAACATATATGAAATACACGAAGACGAAGATCTCACCGTTTTTGACGTGAGTGCCGGCGATAAGCTGATCATTCAAAACACGAGCGAAGTGCCACCCTCTTTGAATCCCATCACGCTGGTGCTTCTCTTCAAACGTAATCTCTAAAAAATGTCTAGGCAAGCCATCGTCGAAGAATTGCATAAACCTGCACGCCGCAACTACGAACGTTTAGCTGTGGTAACCAAGGGAATCGACGACCTCTGGCAAAGTGACCTCGTGGAGATGAGTAGCGGCAATCTAAAAAATTTGCATAAATTGAACAAGGGCAACAAATACCTCCTCACAGTCATAGACACATTTTCGAAATTCGCATGGGCTCTACCTTTGAAGGCGAAAACGGGGATGTGCGTCACGGAAGCATTCAAGACAATTTTTCGCGAAAGCGGTGGCAGACGACCACGGTTTTTGCAAACAGACAACGGTAAAGAATTTTACAATGCCGTATTCCAAAAGTTTATTCAAAAACATGACATTCGACATTATTCGACTTTCAGTCACATCAAAGCCAGCATCGTGGAAAGATTTAATCGAACCTTGAAAACACACATGTGGAAACAATTCACGCTTCGAGGAAATTACAAATGGGTCGACATACTGCCGGAACTTGTTAACGACTATAATCACACGGTACACAGAACAATAGGCATGAAGCCAGCTGACGTTACCAAGTCCGACGAGCAGCGATTAATTTCCAGCGTTTACTGTCCAAAGTACACGCCCACGACAAAAAAACCTAAATATAAAATTGGAGACCAGGTGAGGGTCAGTAAATTGAAGCGAACGTTCGACAGGGGTTTCACACGAAACTGGAGCACGGAACTTTTTACGGTGGTTCGAGTTTTACCCGGAAACCGGCACACGTATATAATAAAAGATAGTAGCGACGTGATTTTGAAAGGAAGATTTTACGAAGAGGAACTCTCTAAAACAAAACATCCCGACACGTACCTCATCGAGAAAGTATTGCGTAGGAAAGGCGACAAACTGTTTGTCAAATGGCTGGGACTTCCGGAAAAGAGTTGGATCGACGCGAACGAAGTAATCTTGTGAGTACGTGGAACGTGGTGAAGCGTCTACCGGATTCGGAAAGTCAAACGAAAAAAAAGAACGGTGAGTTGCTTCCCGACAGCATCCGCTGTCTGATCGTAGGTCCTTCAGAGTGTGGGAAAACAACACTGCTCGTGGACAATTTTCTCCTCGCACCGAATTGGTTAGATTGGAAGAACAGGCACCTCTACGTATTCTCGAAAAGTTTGGAGCAAGCGAAATACCAGCAACTGATGAAACTGTACGATGGTCTGGACATTGCAACGTTCTCTTCGGAAATAAAACCACTCCACGATTGTCGTGAAAATTCAGTTGTTGTGTTCGACGATGTCATCCTGGAAAATCAAAATGAAATTCGCAATTTTTTCACGCAAGGTCGTCACAAAGGAATAGATTGCTTCTTCCTAGCTCAAACGTTTTCCAAAATTCCAAAACAGTTAGTACGCGACAACGCTAATTTCATATGTTTGTTTCGTCAAGATCACACCAACCTCAAGCACGCGTACGATGACTACGTAGGCGGAGACATGAACTACAATCAATTTTCGGAACGCTGCTGCTCCCACTGTTGGAACAGTGACGATTTCGGATTCGCGACGATCGACATGACGAGAAAACCTAACGAGGGAAAATACAGAAACAAAATCAACGACTTTCTAAACGTTGCAACGTTGTGAGAAACGATGAGTATAAATAACGCTATGACGAAACGAAAAATCGAAGACGAAAATCTCAAGTTGCGAAACTACCTCGCGAAACGCTTCAAAGGTTGGAAATCCGAGAATCGCGGATTCTACGAAGAGAAGAAACGTCAAGATCAACCTGTGATCGACGCCATCGGCGATCTAGGTAAAGAAATTAAAGGTGTCACGGAACAAAATAAAAATTTGATCAACGAACTCGTACCACTTGCAGCTAAAAATTACACCGTACCTACGCCCATTTCGAGCATTCCTTCGACGCCGTTCGAACTAAAGGACGTACCGGCACGACGTCGAGCCATAGGTAGCACGTCGTCGTCTTTGGATAAGATCGAGTTGGGACCTTTGGCACGAGACTACCTGAGCACGGCGAAATTCGACAAGGATGAAGTTTTCGGATTGTATCCGAGCATGGAGAGCAACGAAGGCGGCGGTGTGGTTTGGAAGATTGGAAAATCGAAAGTTACCTTCGAAGGCAACGACATTAAAGTTAATTTAGGCGAGAAGGATAGTTGGAACAGGTATCCGGGTACGGTGGGACTGTGGGAACTCGTTGCCAAAAAGCAGCCGAAAGATTACACCGACGAAGATTACCAGAGTTACAAGGAAATTTTGATCATGACGGATGCCTTATACCAAAACAACGACGCCTCGCAGAATAGGGTCAAATCCAGCAGCGGCGAGAAGTACAGAAATCTCATCAAGCCGATATGGAACCAGGTGAAAACAGGCAGCGGCGTCAAACTCTACAACACCCTGCCCAAAGAATTCGTTTGGGTGGACGACGTGCGCAAGCTCATAGACAGGTTGTTGGTTATTGCAGGAGAGGAGACTGCAGGCAATCGTAATTTCTACAACGAGAAGATAGGAATTGTGGACATGATCAGCACAAAACTTTCCAACTTCATCGTAAACGACGACAAGGGCATAGGGTACCTCATTAAAATCATCAACACGCTGCCTCCGAGATTCTGGAACGTGGCCGAAGGAAAGGGTCTCGTGAACGACATCATCAACAAGTTACCTTTCGAGATGCATTTACCTGGCTACCAGTACTGCGGACCAGGTACCAAACTCGAGAAAAGATTGGAGAGAGGAGACAAGGGTGTGAATCTGTTGGACGCCGCATGCAAAAATCACGACATCGCCTACAACACCACTCGCACCGATCTAGATGCACGTCACGAAGCAGACAGAAAATTAGAGCACGCAGCTTTCGAAAGATTCGTCAGCAGAGACGCATCACTGGGAGAAAGAGTTGCGGCACTGGGCACCACCATAGCCATGAACACAAAACAAAAACTTGGGTGGGGTATATAAATAACATACAGTAAAAAAAAAAACATCATGTTTGGTATAACCGACTTGCCACACGAACTACTGTGCAAAATATTCAAACATGCAGTAAACGGAGATTGTGAGGATATAAGAAAATTTTTGATCATAGCGAGATCAACGCCGGAATTTCGCATCCCTTGTGAAATGGCTGTCAAGGATTATCTTCGGGAAATTAGCGGCATGAGGTGCGACGATCTCGACACTCTTTTTTCGGCCGCAGGGGAAAAATTAAACAATAGGTTAGATGAACTGCATGAGGCGAGGCAGGGGAGAAGACGATTCACAGATGATTGGCATAAGTCGAAACAAGAGACGGAAGATATCATCACGCACATCATCGCATTTTCCGAAGCACAAACTTTCTTCCTCTAACACAGACAAAAAAAATCTTCGATACAAAAATCTCGTGAAAAAAAAAATATATATAAATAACACACATCGTGAAAAAAAAATAATCTTCAGTGTATATATAAATAACACACATTGTGAAAAAAAATTAAATTTCTCTAACACACACACTGAAAATTTCTCTTCAATATGACGACTGAAAAAATGAGTGACTTTCAAGCATTAAAACAAATGCTAAATTTGTCAGTAGAGTATGTAAAAATTCAGGAATTAGAAGTGGACAAACCTTACACGATAACTTCCGGTTCAATTGTTTCTACCCAGTATGGTCCCAAGGCGCGTTTGTTGCTCAACGCACAATACAGTCTATTTTTACCAGATCGATACGCTAACATGTTATCCGACGAGAAGCTAGCTATTTTAATCGAGAACAAAACTCAAATCGTGTACAAGGGTACAAAAGAACTTCTTGGTAAGAAAACAAAGCACGTAATAGAATTTGTGTAAGGGCTCTGCGCGGAGTATATCCTTGAAAAAAAAAATTACACGGAACAAAAAAATCTCAGAACATTTATATATAAATAACATACCGAAAAAAATTACACAAAACAAAAAAAATCTCAAAACATATATATAAATAACATACCGTGAAGATAACATATAGAGCATCAACATGAAGCCCAAAGGTGTCGTGTACCAGATACCATACTCCAATCTGAAAAATCTAGGTACCCTCGATGGTTTACTCACCAAAAAACAACGCGAGAAGAAACGTTCTTGCTTGATGAAAGGACACGGAATGAAATTACTTCTCAGCACACCTCAATTGAGACGCTTGCAGCGTTCGCGGAAACAGCAAAAAATCGGAGGTTTCATATTCAGCATCCCAGCCATCCTGGCAGCATTGGGGGCTGTTGGAAGTTTGGCCGGCGGAAGTGCCGCCATCGCGAAAACCGTCATCGACTCGAAGAAGAACAAAGCCGAGTTGGAAGAACAGAAACGTCACAACCTGGCTATGGAGAAGAAGGGGAAAGGTATAACCAAAAAACAAAAAAAAGCAACCTCGATGCTTTGAAGAAATATAAAAAAAAGAAGAAGCCCTGTCCAACTTCGATATTGAATCTCTGATCGAACTGTTGGGAATAAAAAACTTCAGGGGTGTTTTCATGTCCGATTCTCTACCCTCTGCTGTGAAGAAAAAGGAGTATGGCGTGGTCAACCTGGACAGTTACAAAAATCCTGGTACACATTGGATATGCTACCTCAAAATTGACGATAACAATGCATTTGTTTTCGATTCGTTCGGTGGCACACCACCTGCCAGGTTGGTGAAGTATCTCAGTGTTGCCAACCTCTACTACAATGACAAACGCATCCAGGGTTTCACCGATGTTAACTGCGGCCACCTATGCCTTTCTGTTCTCGCATACATGTCTAAAATAAATAACCCGTCGGTGGAACATTTTCAGAAAGCATTGTGGAATCTTAAAAACGATGGGCGTGTTCCATCTCACGAGCGAATCTTCGATCTTGAAACTCACGCTGCACGACGACATCGTCTATCCTAAATCCGTAGCTCTGCGTGCATTCTACAGCATGTACCTCATACCTAACGTCACGCAGCACAACAACAAAATTAGCGTCGGAAGCGAGCACATTGTCGTCACGCCAGGCCAATACAATCTTTCCACTTTGCAAGCTCAATTACCCAAAGGCACGTACCTTTCTCAAAATTCGGTCACGCACAGAGTGGAAATCGTATCGGCAACGGAGACCGTGGACCTGGGCACCATAGGAGAACTTCTAGGTTTCGAGAACAACACCAAACTCGAAGCTGGCATCAAGCACACGGCAGTCAATATTCCTAAATTTCTAGCCATCGAAACTCTGAACGTTCACTGCAACGTGGCGGAAGGCATGATCACGAAATCCTCGGACGGGGAGCTGCTGGGAAGTCACAAGCAGACAGGAATCATAGCTACGTTCAAACCCAGTTCCGAATTCATGGAACCGATCATCTACACACCCTCTTCGCCGATCTATTTTCCAGTATGCCGCAACCGCATAGACGACATAGAGTTGGTGGTGACAAACGAGAAAGGAGACGTGGTGGATTTCGCAGGTGCCACTACGACGGCCATCGTGGAGATCAACGTATAATAAATAACACACATAGTGAAAATGGAGCAAATCGAAAGTTACGAATTGCAATCTTTCCCTCCCAACCGTCGCACGTTCGCCAATCTCAACGAAGCAAACAGGGAGATCGAATACGACGTGGACGTAGGCGATGGGTTCGTTCATCCTCACAGAGCGGACCTCTACCTTCAATTCGACGTGGTGAAGAAGGAAAACGGAGATGCGTTTCCGCCCAATGCAAATTTGATACTCGTGGACAACTTCGTGCCTCACCTGTTCTCGCAGGTGGAGGTGAGGAAACACAACACCGTCATAGACAGAATAGATTATCCAGGCATCACGTCGACGGCAGTGGGAACATTGAAATTATCCAAAACAGACGCAGCATACTACCAGGCGGGAGGATTCGAAGCGGGGACCAAAATATCGACTAAAAGTCACACGGTGCTTTTTCCCATGCGTCTGCTGCCGGGATTCTTCTCGGACTACAAGGAGATCATGTGGAAGGGAGGATTGCGCGTCACGTTTCGAAGAGCGACCAACGACAACGACGCACTGATGCGATACACCAACTTGAACGCCGACGGCACGCCGATAGCCAACACATTACCTGAAGCGGCCAAGTGCGTCATCCGGAGCATGGAATTGAGAATGCCGATCGTAGAATACGAAACAAACTACGCCCTCAAGTACAAAGCGGAGATCTTGAAGAGTCCGCAGGTACCGATTCACTTTCACGGTTACCAGTGCGTGCAGAAGATGGCGTCGGGAAGTCACATGGAATTCGACGTGACGACGCAGTTCAACAACATACAGTTCGACATGCCAGATTTCGTCGTCGTGCTCTTTCAGACCGGGCGCGATAACAACCAGGAAAAAAATTCCAGCATGTTCGACGACTGCAAGATCAAGAATGTTTATCTGAAGAATGGCAGAAACGAAGTGTTCCCGCGCGAGAATTACAACCTCGACATAACCAAAGACGATTACCTCAAACTTTACGAAGCTTACACCTCTTTCAAACGCGTGACCGAGGGAAGCATGGACATGTACTACACGCCCAGCGAATTCAAAACCCGCAGACCCATGTTCGTCATCAATACCACGAAGAGGAAGCAGGTGGTGGTCAACGATCGAACCAACATCAAGGTCGTCTGCGAGTTCCACGACGCGCTGCCCGAGGACACCGTATGCAGCGTTATCCTGATTGCAGAGAAGTCCTTCGTCCACGACGTGAAGAACGAGAGGGTCACAGAGCAGTTTTTAACAAGTTTTTTACATTTTTTTCTTGCACAATAAGAAATTTTTGTACTAGCACAATCAGTTTCAATGGTACAATACGAAAATTTCACTAGTTCAGATCAGTTACAAATGTCTATTTCATTAGTTATCAGTTACAATATCTTTTTTGCACTATAGCACGAGAGACAATCAGAAAATTTGCACAAAAAAAATTTGTTGTTGTTTTTTTTTACACGAGAAAATTAACAATAAAATTCTTTTTTATCGTTTCAGATGCTGTCGAAACATCAAAAACACATACACACACACTAGAAAAAAAGCATGCAACTTTATTTGTAACACACACACATACATTATCCATCTTCATCAAAAAAATATTATAATAAACATAATTATTTTTATCTATATCTCACAATAAAACTCTATATCCAAAAATATTACAACATCAAAATAACACTAGAGTCGTTAGTACACGTTGCATGCATTACGGAGGTCCTCTGTAGGGTTTCATGGAAGTTTGGGGGGTAAAAAAAAAAAACACGTGAAACCCTACAGAGGTGCGACTATCTAGAGTCGCAGCCGTTAGAACCTTTTTGGGTTGGGCACCACGCACCCTGGCGGGGTTAGGGGCCAGGAATCCTAAAAAACAACAATTATTTATTTGTTTGTTTGCGTCACAATACAGGTGCGCGCATATGCATGTGCAGCACATCGTTCCCGCGATAAGGTTTTTACAAAAATCCCGATATACATTGACGCCCAGAACTTGGAAATAAGGCATATTCGCTCACCACTGTTGCCAGCTTAGTCTCCCTCTTTATCTTACGGCAACATTGACGTCTCTAGTTTTTTTTTTAATTGCAGGTAGGTTGCCAACACACTCTAGTTAATAATGCTACATATTATACACGCACACACGCACACACATACTGTGTTGCCATCTCTCTTTTACGGCAGTATATATTTGTTGCCGGCTCTATTGCACAGTGTGTGTATGTTACGCCAGTGTATAAATTGGCTAAACCCTTATCAAGTAAGAAAAACTATAGGTAGGTGTTGGCAGCATTGTCGGTTGTTTAACTCTTCCCCCTCTCTCTTTTTTTTTTTTTGTAAAAAAAAAAACATGGTAGAAATACCAGTAGGTTGGCAACCTTGATTTATGCAATTAATTAAAGCAAGCCTCAAGCCTCAAGCAAGATTGCCAGCTCCTTGCCTTAGGTTAGGTTAGACCAAAATAAAAACCTTGGTAACTTTTCGAGTAAAATATTGGCAACACTGCAAGACAAGCCTCAAGCAGTATTGCCAGCTCCTTGCTTGAGGTTAGGTTAGACCAAGATAAAAACCTTGGTCATTTTTTTCGAGTAAGAGGTTGGCAACACTGCGAGCCCCACCGAGCCCCAGCTGGCAACACTGCGAGAAAAGCCTCAAGCAAGATTGCCAGCTCCTCGCGTTAGGTTAGATTAGCCCAAGAAATAAAAACCTTGGTAACTTTTCGAGTAAGAGGTTGGCACTGAGCCTCACCGAGCCCCAGCTGGCAACACTGCGAGAAAAGCCTCAAGCAAGGTTGCCAGCTCCTTGTTTGAGGTTAGGTTAGACCGAAAAAGAAAAACCTTGGTTATTTTTTCGAGTAAGAGGTTGGCAACACTGTGTACCTCACTATACCTCATTTTCGGGCGTGGAACCGGGCCACCTACACTACTCCTAACCTAACCCAACCTAACCTAACCTTGCCGGAAATGGTCCCTGGGGCTATCGTGAATAGTTTTTGGGGCTATCGTGAATGGTTTTTGGGGCTATCCGTCAATGGTTCGTGGGGCTATCGTGAATGGTTTTAGGGGCAATCCGTCAATGGTTTGTGATGACATAATGAACATGAAATTAGGTATTTTTCGGTGAAGAAGGTTGAAACACTGCATACCCCACTCCAAATCAACAAAACACAAGCACGAAGCGCGATGATCCACAGCTGTGCGCGCCATATTGTATGTTCCGCAACGGAAGAAAGGAATCAAAATAATTACTCGTAATGTGAAAAGTCGAAGTTATTTTCCTGTAAAAAGCATAATTGCATCTTCAACTATGTTCCGCAATACACAATTGGTAAGTACGAACCATCCGAAACACAAAATATCATATTTTAATGTGTCTCTGATATAACAGACATTTACCAACTTTTCACCTTCCCAACTGTTTGTCATCCCTGCCGAGAGATGGCGAAAATGTTTTACCAAATGTTTTTAGCTTCTTGAGAAGAGCTGGTTTCTTCCACTGTCTGTAAGGAAGCTTCCAGTTGATTCTCACTTTTTAGTATGTTGTGTTTGTCTAGTGCAGGTCCCTTTACAGCCTTGCACTTTTAATTTTTCTCAAGGGGCTTCTTATACCCCTTGTTTTAACCTTTAAGTAAGAATTTTATACAAGAGGATATTTCCCCGTATACATTGAGGAGTTTAAAATGGCCAAAGGTGTATACGCACCCAACAATTTTAATTGAATCAATCAATCAATCGACATAATATGCCCACAAGGATCTGGCCTATTCTTCATTTGTAGCAGCTCGTGTTGAAAAGACCCGTTAAGAAATAATCGCCAAGATGCCTGTGGACATGTTACGTCGAGCTATACAGGATGTCCGTCGACGAATTCAGGAATGTTTGCGCCGAAATGGTCATTTCTGGAGATTATTATCAAGTAATAAACCTACCCATCTTTTCAGCGGTATGTAATTGTGTAAAGGCATCCTTTCACTATACATTTCCATGATTACATCTCTTGCAACTATTTATTCTCTTCCCTATACCACCATTTTGAAAATGTCCCATCTTTTTGAGATCCTTGATTTTGTATTTTTCTTACTTGATGCCCTATTTTAGGCTAATCGCGGCGATGAGGACGAATGATTAGATGAAGATCCAGGCCATGATTCAAAACACAGTGCGAAGAACACAGGTAAAGCAGTCAACACGCCAACGGGGCGACAGAAGTGACGTCACGTACCCAGAAACGCTTTTAACACAACGTGACCATCTAGAGTTGCTTTGGTAACCACCGTCTGCAGGAGGCTCATTCACTTAACACGTGCAGAAGTGGACCCCGGAAAAACAAGTATCAACAATCCATGAGGAAGAAAAGTAATATGTCTACGTTGTTTCCAACAAAGCTCAAGTCCCTCCATTCAGTCTACAATAAACCAATAATATCGCTTCTTTTTACACATCTGGATTCTTTGGTCGCTTCGAGACAATTGACCAAGGGTAGACATTGGATTTTTAAATATTTTCGTTTCTTGTGGAAGGTCGCTTACGTTTGACTTACATATCGTTGCTATGTAACTAGCAAACTCCTAGTTACATATCGTTGTACGATATGTGATGACGCGATCCTTAAATACTTCCTTTAGGAGGTCACTACGTAAAAATAGATGTCACCATTCAACTCGGTACAATTATTGTTCATAACCTATTTTCTTCTTTTACTTGGCTTACATTCTGGTAGCACCTGTTGGAATTTCATTTTACCAAAGTAGTAACAATAGTACCGTTTTAGAAACGTTCTTCAGACACTAAGACGTAACTAAAATGTTCTTACATGTGCTAACGTTTTTTTAAAAAATCAGAAATGCCTACTATGAATCTTTAAATATAACCTGTATTTTTTAATGAGGGTTTTTTTGTTTCCTCATTTCAAAATGTGTAGGATATAAATATCGCAAACCATGGCATTATTGAATTGGGTCTGTTATATTGGGGGAATCTTTGAATATATTTTGTCCCATTACGCAAGAGCTTACGTACAAAAGTTGAGACATTTCTCGCTAGGCGTGTCTTATCTTAAGGAAATAAATTTGACTCCGCCTGTGAAGGGATGTAAAGAAGTGTCACCATCAATTAATAATATATAATCTGAGTTAAATGCATTAAATATCCTTTTCCTGCATAACTTAAGCCAACATTATCAATCATAAAGTTCTCACTCTTATTGTAATAGGTTCGATTAAGGCCTTTTTATTGACTCGGCGAAAAGTGGATTCAAAATGTTAATTTTCTGACATCGAAATATGTTAATTTCCTCCATGGGTTGGGTTCTGTGTGGTAGATCCGATCATCTGCTTAGAGTGAGACAGTTGGGCAAGAAATGAACTTTGTTCGAAATGAAGGTGGTCACTAGATATCAGTCATGGGCGGTCATGGAATACAGAATCAAATAGTATCACGCATGAAAGTTTAATAAATGAAAAAGAGGTAAAAAAAAAAAAGACACCATGTACATGGGGAAATCAGAAAGTAAGGATTCCTAATTCATATCTAATGTTCAATTACGGTCGAGTTGCTTCTTGGCTGAGTAGAAACTTAGATTTTGATTGGTAGATGGCAGCAGTTTCCAATGTCAGCTACACTTGAATCTTGAAGAATACATACTCAAAAGGACCACTACACTCGTGAACAGAACATTAGATATTAATTAGGGAACCTTATTTTCCGACTTCCCCTCTTATATATCCGGGTCATTCACCAAGAACCTTTAAGAACTGGTGGGGAAGCTATTAGTTGGAAGTCTTTCGGCTCGTTTAAGAAGGGAACCGCTGGGTGATGGAAAGATGGCGCTCAAGAGTGCAATTCGAAAGCGATTTCGCTGTCGGAGCTGTAAAGCTGATCCCAGCAGAAGACAACAAACCTTCGGTGTTTTGCAGATCGTATTATTTGAAGCCCGAAAGCAGCCATATCTCTGGTTTATCGCCCGACGTAAAGCCTGCAAGTGACGATCCTGGACAGCGGGGTTAAAGCTTGGTGGATGTAGAGGGCCTGAAGGAAAAGGTTTCATCTATTGGATTTGTCAGCTCAATATTCTAGCACTGACAGCAGACGCTCATCATCTCTAGTTTCAGAGACAAATGCAAACAAAGGCGGGAAGGGGGGAAGGCGACGATGCATATCCTGCCTCGTATATCTCTGGAGCAAGGCTACATATAGCGGCAGAGAAGGGGGGAAATCGAGTGATCGCGCTATTAAAAAAATATTGTCCAAACGATATTTGGTGATACATATCGTGGAGACGATATATTGCCGATATCACCATACGGAAAAAAATATTGTATCGTGTGACGATATTTTCTTTACGATATATCGCGATATCAAATTTCGGATATCGACCAACCCTAGTGGACAGAGCGAAGCAGTACACGCTGTCGCGAAGGCTGCTAACTGCAGTTGCTTTCCTTCCTCCACGCAATCCCGTTCCTCTCACGTGTTCATTGGTGGAGCCGTTTCGGGTCACTATTTGCGCGGAGACTTGTTTACGTTCGCTTCCTCCAGAGATAACTGAGACAGAGTGTACGTTTATTTAACCAAAAGAAATAATCTAAGACGCCATTTGTAGAGGAAGTTAAGTTTATGTATGTGTACATTCATTATGGCTGAGCCCGCTTCCGTAGCGGACTGCTTAGCGCGCTACAACGCAAAGGATACATGGTTCGAATCCCGGTCTCCGTGGCGTAGTGGTTAGCGCAGCGCACGATAACGCCAGTGGTCCCGGGTTCGAATCGCAGCCTGAGCATTAATCCCTTCATCAATTTCATCAAATCTCACGAAACCTCTAATAAATTTGCGTCGCTACCAGCGGCGAGGCTGGACACAAGTCCACCAGGTAGTGTGTTTTATGAGGATTTTTTAGAATATGTACTACTCTATCACAAACACCCAAGAATACAGATTGAATAAGTTTTTTTCCTTCGCGTTTTGTGCCTCTTTGCTAATTTGCGAAGATTGGGATGAGTGATGAAATGTTGAAATAGATGAATGGACATTCACAAACAACCAAACCCGAGCGGGATTCGAACCCGGCACCCTTGGCGTCGCAGCGCGATGTGCTAACTATTCGGCCACAGGGTCCGGCTCAAGAATAAAAGGAAAGACAAATAGATGAGCAGGTGTAGAGAGAAAAAGCGGAATTTAGAAACATAGGATAGAGAGAGAACTATGAAAGAAATAGGGAAACTTGCTTCCATGCGTGCCTGTGTGTGTGTGTGTGTGAAAGAGAAAGAGAGAGAGAGAGAGAAAGAGAGAAAGAAAGAGAGAGAGAATTTCAGCCAGCCCGCACCTAGGGCTGCAAAGGTTACAATCACGCGCCCATAATTATTGAGTTACCCTCGTATATATCCGTTAGGCCACACATTCAATCAATGTATCATACGTATATGAATTGTAGGAAGAGAGTTGAATCGCTGTCCACACGAAGTAAGGCAATACACCCCGTTTCATTCTGCTATTAACATCGAATTGAATTGTGGGAATAACTTAATTTCGCTCGATCCCATATCGGAGATTATATTGTCCCATGGCCCATCGAAATCGGATCTTGTGCAAGTGCTGAAAATGAGCTCGGAAGCGAATCCTGGCAATTTGCATGTTAAGTTGAAAGCTGTTCGAACGCACATTTCATTCAAATGTACTGGTAAATTGATACAGAAAATCACCGTGGGCGTTATTGCACAAACAACGTCAGCAGGTATGAAAGTGTTCATTGGACCTGGGGTTCATATACGATATGTAGGTGACAGTAAGTAAATTGAGTTTATCATGAGTATAGATACAAAATAATTTGATAATCTTCATTGTGCAAGCATCCCACCTGGAAAGAATCAACGTTTTCTTCTTCACTATTTCTCGTATTCATTAATGAACTCTTATTTTCTATTGTCGTTTGTTTAATACAGGAAAAGATGGTAATATGGAACCCTGCTGGTAATATAGAGTACCTTAAGATTTGAAGACCACGCTGCTGCGCTCTAGTGATAACATTAGTCACTTGTTTTTTTATTTGCCCTGAAGGTCGTGGGAGCGCTACAGTCGCCATTTGTGGGTATGCGAGAAACATTTTTGTCTCTCGTTTAATTTCAAACCTTAGAAAAAGTATAAAGCCTCTTTTGTTTGCAGATTTTGTTGATTTACAAATGATGTTTAGATCCAGGCACTTTATATGCATGTAATTTTGTAACATCTTCACGTGTTTACATACATTTAGTCTTATTCTTTTAATGGCAAGCTGCAATGTTTTTCAAGATGGTCAGCCATGGTGCTGGTAATATGGAAGGACGAAGGGACTCGGATATTCTGACCAACTGCGACACAGTGAAAAACCAGCTTGTCAGGCCCTGATCCTCAAACTCAGTGGCGGCCGGCAGCTACAGTGCGCGTCAAATCACCTGCATATGACCTTGAACTGCTGAACAGCACCAGCGAATCACAGACGTGCGGCGTTGCCGTGCTCTCCTTGACAAGGCGTTTCGCTCAACCACGCTGTCTCCTTTCCGCGTGAGATTTCGACATGGCACCGCTGCAGTGCGCTGCTATTGGCTATCGCCATATGCAGGAGATTTGACGCGCACTCTAGTATGATTGGTAGTGCGAACGTGATCAAGAAATCGAAAGAATATTCGGTAGCGTATGTCATAGAAATCTAATGAAAGAGGTAATTTAAATGGAACTTCGTTTACTAAAATTGCAGACAAGAATTCAGAGTACTTTAGATTGGATTATTTTACTTCGCATTTGTGCTACTTTTGGTTTGATTTTTGATTTGATTTAGTTTATTTTACTTCGCGTTTTGTGCCTCTTGGCTAATTTGCTAAGATGGGGATGAGCGATGAAATGATGAAATTGATGAATGGACATTCACAAACAACCAAGCCCGACCGGGATTCGAACCCGGGACCCTTGGCGTCGCAGCGCGATGTGCTAACCACTCGGCCATAGGGTCGGGCGTGCTACTTTTGGCTAATCGCAAGGATAAAGATGAGTTAACACTCATAAAGAACACCCATGGCGGGATTCGAATCGGTGACCCCTGGGGTCGTAGCTTGATGTACATGGAAGTCGGCCAGAGTTTGTAGGAAGTAAATGCTACTATTGAAATTTCGACGCCTGTCACCTTTACCATTTTCTTTAAAAAAAAATAGATTTGATGTTTAAATATGGCGTGGGACGGCCAAGTTGTTTAACTTTTAATTTAATATCATATGGTACCTTGGAAAACGGTGTATGTAATAATGCACTAATCTGACTCATCTACACTCACTACCCTTCCTTTCACACACCATCGGACACTTTCAATTCACTGAAAAACACTGAACAATTAGAGACACCGAGTCGAACACGGTATTCTCGCGTTACTTTGTTTATAATTTGCAACCCCAGTACGGCAGACGGCACATCAACAATCGGTGTTACTAACAACTAAAATATGATTTTCTGCTAAATGAACTGTGGATCTACAATTTTTAAAATTCAATGCTAGTGATAAATTTTCCGTGTGATTTTTTACAAATATAAAAGTAAAAAAATATACCCGGTGATACGAATTCCCTTTGATATTTAGATAATTCTTTTTTACATAAAATTGCTACAATATTGTCAACGTCAGTTGCAACACGTGAGTGTCTGTGTGCGTGAGAGCAAGGGATATATCTTTTCTTAAGGAAGAAATCGATAACAAAAATGTCTGGATGGCTCTTTAGATGCATCTGTCTAAATGGTTATATAAATTTGGGAAGATATTACGTTCGTTCTTCCAAAGTAGGCAGGAAAGTATATTTTTCGCGAATTACATCTCCAACGAGTATTACAAAGCGATCAGGATTAGCCACTTCTCTCTGAAGTTTGCAACCATGTTAACACAATGCGAAAGCTCTCGCGTAGTGCCAGCCGAAAATTGGCTCGGCTGGTGTCTTGTGGCTACCCCCTCTTTCCCTCTACCCGCCGAGACTTTTTCAAGCCTCTGCGCATGCGTCAACGTATGGGCCACGCTGTGTTGGCTCGGTTGGCCCGGAGCAAGTGAGAGAACAGCTGGGGATGCGGCGTAGGGATTGAGGCGGCCGTAAGCTTGAACGATTGCGAGATTCGAATTTCTTTGTTCGTAAATGTAATAATTTAACTATATTTTGGCGAAGCAAGTGCTTTTCCTGAGGGAAGAGCTATGGCACGGCGACTCTTCCCTTAGAGCCGCCGCTGCTCAAACTGCGGGTTTCATGTGACTTCAGGATGCGCACAGCCGCCATATTTGTGGCCCATTTTATTTGTCGTTTGCAAGGAAATATCCACCACGTATCTGTACCAACTGCACGTTTGTTTTAAATCACGAATGTCTGTGTTTGTATCTCGCGCCCACCCGCTGGAATTCCGTATGCTAAATTATGGCTGCTCGAACCCACAATGCAACAGTTTGTGACGTAGGTGAAGCACCACTATTTCGCCACTGACTTTCATTTAGTTTTTTTTTAAACCGTAGGTTTAGCCCCAGTTAGCCTTTATGTACAAAGTGGACTTAATTAACTTTAATAAAAATTATTAAAAGTCAAGTTTCAATGTTCTTGGTGCCTAAAATCCGTGACATGTTACATGAGCTGTAAAGAATGTATCGAGAATATCACTTTGATGCCAACTTGCAGTGCTTTGAACAAGTAGTGAAAATCGCATGTAAGGAAATGTACCATAATGAAAAATGAACATAATTTTAAAAGTTTGCTGTACGCGTGTGGGATGAATATGTGACTATCGACTGATACCTAGGATAAGCTTGCGAACATGCATAATCAATTTGCCACGGATTTTGACCACAAGAATTACGGGTTGTTTATAAACCGTTCATATTTTTCTCCAATTCCTGTTAATGTAACATCGACACGCTGCTTTAATTTCTCTAAGAATGATACTCAGTTTCCATGTTGCCAATTCATGCGAAATCTGTGGAATAAATAACTGAAATATGTATAAATATGTCACTATATTAAAATAAGTAATAGCATGTTCTGTAATATTCTATAGCTTCCTCCATTCCTGCTGTATTTTAGTTTCGTGTGGTTTGCCTGTAAATTCCGTCCTGCTGACTACTGCTGACATCTAGTGACTTTTCCCAGAATCAGCAGGGCAGGATTTATTCCAGAGGGGAAGCGAGTCTACGGAGGGAAAATACGTGGCTACAGATACCAGCCTTTTGTACTGCTTCGCTCCACCCACTCGCTTTCTCCCTTTTTCTAGCATTATGCGCGTATTTCTTTCCTCTGTCTATCTCTCTCTCTAGCATTCTAGCTGCAGCAACACAAGCCTTCCATCTGTCCCTATCCTGAGCAAGATCTATATACTCTTTTCCATTCCTACCAATTTCCTTTAGGTTCATCTCAACGTTATCCCTCCATCTTCGTCTTGGCCTTCCTGCAGGTCTCTTACCATCAGGTTTCCCAACAAGAATCCTGTAAACTCTTCTTTCGTCTCCCATTCGTGTCACATGACCTGCCCACCTAAGTCTTCTTGATTTAATTATTCTAACAATATCTGTACATTAATACAAATTATGTAGTTCCGAATTATGTAACCTTCTCCACTCACCTGTCCTCATACCTTTTTGGTCCAAATATTTTTTCCTAAGTATTTTATTTAGATCCCCGAACCAGAGAGTGTGTTTAAATGTTTCGCCAAGAGATAGATATACCTCTGTAGCAGAGACATTTCTCTTCACGGAAGAACTGGGTCGCTGTGTGCAACGTTCAAAGACAACCGACCCCATAATTGTTTCACCCAGATCTAACTGAGGGCATTTCCCCCGACTTTACAGCCTCCGCCTTTACAAAAAATCCCCTTTTAAGTTAATGAAGATGCAGAGGCGGATGAACGCTAATTGACTTAGACCGAGATAAGTGACAATTCGGTTGGGATCTGTCGGCGGATTCTCCAGAAGACAAGGACATCAAAACGGAGGAACTCTGGAGAGCTATGTACCTTGGGGCAATGTCCACACAATTAGAAGGGTCTGGCTTATCGCACAAGCCTCTAGCAACCTCGTCTTCTCACACCAGTGCGGAATGCCTTCGTTGAAGTGGCGGTGAATAGGAGGCGAGGGGGGGCAGTTGCCCCCCGCTTTTTGCAACTTTTGCTCCAGCACAATGCTAAACCTTATTTACCAAGGTTAAGTAAACTGTCTTGGCTCTTTGCCCCCCGTTTTGGAACCCAATCGCCGCCACTGCTTCGTTGTTAGATACAGCTCTCTTAGCCTAAATAATGCATTCGCAGTGTATTTGTGCTAATAGTAGACGAGATAAACGATTTCACATGGAAATAATTGGAACACAAATGTTTTTTGTACTGGATTGTGCGGAATGGTGTAGTGAGCAATATATTAAATATCCGCCATCTTGGAAAATGGCAGCAAATGTAATAAGAAAACTAAACCTAACACACCTAACTTAACAACGGAGGCCCGAGTTCGATACCCGGTTAATGGTTCGGATCCCACTTTAAACTGTAGGTTCAGTCCCGATTAGCCTTACTGTGCATAAAGTGGACTTAAAACACCAATTCAATCAATCATTAACAACGGAGGCATTTCGCTCTGACGTCAGAAGGCGATATTGCTAGAGGCTTGTGCGATAAGCGAGACCCACAATTTAAAGGTTTGTTGCTCCCTTACGAATGTTTCGGAGCTGTAGCTCTTGCCTAGCGCATGCAACGCATTAATGTACTAATTGCACGAGCGTTAGTCACTTGTTAGTCCAAGTTTTCGTCACAGAACGCATTCCTTGGTCGTTTCTTCTTACTTAAAATGGGATTTTAGAGCCAAAAGCTAATAGATGCGACTGTTTTCTACACGTGTACGCAGAGTAATACATTGATTTAAATAACTCCGTGGTACAGCGCCATTTGTTAGCATCCACACAAAGTGGCACGTGCCACGGGAGAAATGAATGTGACGTTTCCTACCGAAGCGGCACGTGTTGATCGCCCTTCAGGCAAGGCCAAAGGAAAGACGAGCGTGGAACGACACCAGGAGTCCCGGGTTCGAATCCAGGCCTGGGCATGAGTTTTCTTTGTGAGTGTCGCTTCATCAGTGGCATCATATCATCACTCAACCTCATCGTTGCGATTCGCCAGAAGTATGAAAAAGCGAAGTAAAATAAATTAATCAGGGAGAAATGATGATTTCAACTTTTTCGCTGTTATATCCTTTCTACACTCGTTGCTTCATATACTTCAACGTGACCAGCGATGGGGTAGTGGTAATGTCGTTGCCTTGTAATCAAGGAGTACCGAGTTCGATCCAGTGGTAAGGATTTTACTCAGTGGCCTACCGTTATTGAACGCCAATAAACCCTGATTTAATATGGGTACAAAATGCGTGAATGCTGTAAATAAAAAGTAAAACATTACTAATTATATACCGGGTGGTTCAAAAGTCCCGGAACGGTCACATATCGTGAGAAATACACATCGAATCAGAAAACGAAAAAATACGTGTTGCATAAGTGAAAGAAAGCTATTCAATGTTATCACACTTGATTCCCCACCCCCGCCCCCTGCGGGTGAGCGGAGGTAACTGTGAAATTGAAATTAAAAAATCCCTTTTCGTATTATAGAATTGGAAAGAGGACTTCATTCCGAGTCCAACGAGCTATCAACCATCCTCCTAGCTCAATTAGGAACGGAGATATGGCGATTTAAAAAAAATAATTGAAAATTTCATAAAACCCAAAAAAATTTCAAAGGGGCAATCTCTGCTCCTAATTGAGCTAGAATGAAAGCGATTGCAGATTGGGAATCTGCATGTGATCGTAGACCCCCTTCCATATACTCTATTGAAAGGTCTTGACGTGCAGATTCCGAAGGGGGCGGGGGTGGGGAATCAAGTGTGATATCATTGAATAGCTTTCTTTCACTTATTCAACACGTATTTTTTCGTTTTCCGATTCGATGTGTATTTCTCACGATATGTGACCGTTCCGGGACTTTTAGACCATCCGGTATGTGTTTGAGCTATATGACATTATAATAGCTATTTATCGCGGTACGCCTACATCGCTCCACTAAACAGCTCTCGTTATAGCATTTTTTTAATGCCTTTGATGGCGTACAGGACTTTGCCTGGAACTCTACAGCACGGGCGACATGCTCTCTCGTACGCCGGCGTACGGAACAACTTGAATGGTTCTAGGGCTCAAATGACCCTTCCTGCCTTCCCATGCAGACAAACCTACCCGGTTCTTCGCGCTCGTGCTGTGTGACAATACGCAATATGACCTTTACGAAATAAAATTTCCAGGACTACTTCCAATAATGGAAACACCATTGGAGTCGGTGTATTCAGTCAGAAGGGGACTGCTTTGAAGGAGATGCATCACAATAGCCTGTAAGATCTGCCATTTTGAAATTACACGCCCAGTCTTGAAACTTTCCAATCGCACCACGTAAGATCAATCAATCTACAGAATCAATCGACAGTATAGATCCGGTGCCTAGCTGTGCTTACAGTCCGAAAAGGACTCAGTATGTGTCTTATTTGGAAGGAAGTGTTCCGACTCGCACCTGCTTCGCGAACTCAATTAGAAGTCGAACATTGTTTGCTGCAAATAACGAAGCCTGTCCGCGCCTTGGGGATAGGGAGGGGGATCCTTTGACAATGGGGGAAGCGTAACGTTGCAATCACAAGGCGAAAGGGATTCACGTTTCGTCGAACGTGGATGTGAAGTTTAATTAACAGACTCTAACCTTCGATGCCTTTCATTACATCTTACGAACCATTATAAAGAAGCATTTGCCACCTGGTAAGATGGAAGGGACTGGAGCTTTTTTTGCCCTGGAAATGTTCTCTTCAACGATATCTGAGGATTTATGCACTTGGATGCTTCGTAGCACTTTCTTGGCACAAAATCATCTGAGATAAATTTTCATACCGACTTCTCTTGTTTACTTTCACTTACGGTTTGTCACACACTGTGACACGTGGGGCATAAATGAGTGATAATGATATTACACGCCCAAAGCTCCATGATGACTACGAATTACAAGGGATACACGTTTGGTAATGATTCAAATTACCGTTAGTTCACAGAACAGTGACTGAAATGATACAACACCCAAAACAAAATTAATAGAACATTTTCCCAAGTCATTTTAATAAACTTTGGAGTTACACGTCCCCGATGGCGCATTAGTAATGACGTCGCATTGTAATCAAGTGGTCACGGGTTCCATGTTCGGTGGAGGCACATAGTTGATCGGATTCCACTTTAAACTGTAGGTCCAGTCCCGACATGGGTGTCGCCAGAAATTTTTGGAGGGGCGGTCGGGCAAATGACAAAAGTTGAATTGTAGAAAAATAATAAGTATTATCATCATGGTTATAAATCAGTGGCGTATAGTGAGTCCGAGATCTGGTCTATGTCACGTGGTCCTAGGCTATGAATAGAAATACATTTACCAACTCCTAAGAAATCAGGTTGCCAACTCATAGGAAATCAGGTTACCAACTCATATGAAATCAGGTTGCCAACTCATAGGAAATCAGGTTGCCAACTCATATGAAATCAGGTTGCCAACTCATAAGAAATCAGGTTGCCAACTCCAGAATCAGCATCATCATCTCACTGATATGAATAATATTAAAAACAATTTCTGATAGATTTTTCTCCTATATTTTATTCTCTAGTCTTCAGGCTTCGCAGATAACGTAGCTAGCCTAGAATATACACTCAATATATATATATACCAGCACAACTATTATTCATGATTTATTTTGCATTTTATGTAGTTTGTATCTGAAATGCATTTTGATATTAACTTTTGCACGTCTTATTCAAGAAAAGGGAGATTTTGTTCATAAAGTTTGTTGGGTGACCTCTTACCTACAAACTGTAATTCTTAGAGTTTTGAAAACTGTAGAACAATTTGTTCTTTGGATGATGAAATGCTAGAATATAACCTTGTTCGTGTATATTTCACTCATTGTTTTCGATCCAATGCATTTTTACTTTTATTATTCTCTTCGAATACTAACTAAATTAACTTTATTTTTGTTCTTAACAATAAGAGGAACAAACTTTCGACTTCTTGTATCTTTAAATTTCCGGGGGGGGGGGGCACGACCAGTTCGACCCCGCCTCCCGACGCCCATGAGTCCTGATTAGCCTATCTGTGCCTAAAGTGGACTTCAACAACTAACAACAACTACTACTACTTTGGAGCTAGTATTACTGCAACAGCCTTCTAATGAAGCGCTTCGTGTAATAATATTCAATAGTATGTTCGACAGAAACAGCCAGACGTGTGTATCTATTCCCAGCATCTGTGGAACAACGCCGCTCATAACGGTAGAGAAAGGAAGCAAGCGAGTGGGCGGAGCAAAGCAGTGTGCGCTGCTGTAAACGGCTGGTAGCTGTAGTCACGCTTCCCTTCCATCCAACATCTTTCCCTTTCACGCGTTTGTCGGTCGAATCAAGGGCGTAGCGTGGCTGGGGCAGCCGGGGCGGTACCCCTGGCCCCGTACGGTAGTGTGGCCCAGAAAGGTCTACATTGTAGTACCGATGTACAGTAAAACCTCGTTAATCCGGACTAATGGGGGGGATAAGTTGACCGGTTTAACGAAAGTCCGGATTAACTGAAATAAGCTAAAAGAACAGTAGAAAGTGCATCAAAACTCCGTTTATAGCAACAAAACCAGTTTATGATGGTGTATTTAAAGGGCATAGGCCTAAATACACTATACAGTACAGTAAAATGTAAAGCAATACTGTTCATACAATGCAGTACGAGGGTGTTCCTGTGTCAATGTAGGTTCTTCCGAAAGCATTCTGCTTTTTTCTTCTTCTTCTTTTGCCTGTCCAGATTAAGCGAAGTCCGGCTTATCGGGGTTCGGATTAACGATGTTTTACTGTACTTGGTTAACATGGTTAAACTGAGCTGAACCTTCCACATCTTGAAACATTGAAATCGAAAATTGTGTTGGTGTTTTTTTTTTAAGTCTACATTAAGGCTACAGTTTAAAGTGTGATCCGAACCACTATGTGCCTCCAGCGGGAATCGAACACGAGACCCCTTGATTACAAGGCGACGACGCCACCACCTCGCCATCGAAAGTGATATTATTGACAGAGATAAGTAAAAATATCGATGTTATTTGTATTATGAAAGGAAATGCAATGTCCTTTTGAATCATATGCCTTGACAGTTGATTGATTAATTTGTCTCAATTTGCTTTTCTGCCATTTTTGGCTAATTGCGATGATGACATTGATAAAGGGACGCTCACAAAGAACAACCATGCCGAGTTCCGGATTCGAACCCGGGACCTCTGGCACCACGGAGGTCAGCTTAGAAAGAGAGTGTGTGTGTTAGAGTGCTGCAATGAGTGTTTTCCGCTCGAGCGGCAAATAGTTCGCACGGGCAACGCTAGATGGCACGCTTAATTGATAGGTCTTACGCTTGAGCTAGAAACGCTCGAACGAGCGGAATACACTCGAACCCTTTAGTATACATGTATTTCCGTCATTTGTCTATGGTAATGGATCCTCAAGTATGGATCATGAAGTAAAAGACGAATTGAACTTGAAAACTAAGTGAACATAGTCATTATCATCTCCATTTTAAAATGGAGTTTTGTATACCTTGCGGAGATACGTGATTATGGGTTGAAACTGCCTACTATCGGATTAGAAATAATAGATACTCGAGTTTAGACTGCAATTAAAAATTAAACAGTAGACCTACAAAAATAAGAGTTACATCAAAATTTAGATTATTCAACTCTACGTTAGTCTATGCTAACAACATTGTTTTTCGAGTATGCCTTATATTTTTTTTTCGTCGTGAGAACAAAAAAGGGCCGTTTTTTTTTTTGTTTTGCAAACGATCGCTCTTTTTGAAATTCTATAAATCAAAAACTTATGGTCCAGCCATCCAAGATTCGCCTGCCGAAAAGTATGCAGTCTTGTGGATTGAAGGACACCATTCTGCAACTGACCTACCTCACCTCACCGATACAACAGGATGTTTTCCACTTAAGTTTTCATGGCACTATGCTGACATTTTACATGTACTTGTAGGAAGGTTAGATGGACGTAAAGTTTGAACTTGGCAATGGAACTATGGTCAAGTTTTCGGTGCTACTAGTTCGATAGCTCCTTTTGTGTATGAGCTAGGGTTTTCTTAGAATGTACATACAGTAAAACCTCGTTAATCCGGACAGAAAAAAAAGCAGAATGCAAGGTTTTAAATGTGGCTAGAAGGCAACAAGAGAACTTCCCAAAGGGAAGGCAATCCACCACTGACGAAATTCTGTTTCCCGCAGACTTTGTGCAGATAATAGTATGCAAATTGTCCATCGCTATTTTCATTACTCTTTGATTCCACATCCTGTGTTGTTCTAAGGATTGTTATGTTTATGCAAAGCAGATGTTGTCTTCTGCCTATTGACGTTTTTACTTCAATTCATGATCATCACATTGTGGAAAACAGACTGAATGAAAATGGTGGTGGACAATTTGCCTACTATTTCTTTTGCCGTTGGCTGGTCTGTATAATGTATTTTGGCCTATGCCCTTTAAATACACCATAATAAACGTGTTTTGTTGCTATAAACGGAGCTTTAATGCACTTTCTAATGTTCTTTTAGGTTATTTCAGTTAATCCGGACTTTCGTTAAACCGGTTCCGGTTCATTGAGTTTGAGTTTATTGAGTAATTTTCACACCGAAAGTACCCCTGTGGGGCATTGGTGCATGTACATTACAAAATACAACATGTTGACATTGCACATAATATATATCTATAGGCTACATCAATTTTGCAGATTTTTTTATAATAATATAACATAATATAATAGGATAGTAAAACAATGACAAGTTATTTCTTGAAGTGAACTAGTGCTGTAAAACTACATAGCCTATTATATAGTGTATACAATCTAAATTTATTTTATAAAGTTATTTAATTCCTGAAATTCTTGAACTGAATATAATGTGTAGCTATTCCAATAACATTTTTTTTCACTTTACTTTTAAAGATTGTGGTTCTTTCAAATTTTTTGTAACTTTTTTGGTAACATATTGTATAACTGGATGCCTGAGGAAAAAGGTTCTGTTTGGTATGCAGTTAGCCGTACTTTGGGAATGTGGAAGTTATCTTTTTGTCTGGTATTATAATTGTGAGTGTCTATGTTCTTTGGATAGTTCGATTTTGTCAACTTATCCCCTCCATTAGTCCGGATTAACGAGGTTTTACTGTATATTGTTTCTAAATTACGTGTAAATGTTATCATAAAATTTAATGACCTAGGTTAGAATCTGTTCTAAGCTACTTAAAATCGCAAGGCAATAGTTTACTTTACTGATTGGTAACGTATACAAATTTGCATACCCAAAAAAAAATCCTATAGGATACTACCCAAAATGAAATTACAAATACACCAATGAGTTGGCAACCCTCACCCCCAAAAAATAGCTTAATTCGCACAGTGCCTTACGTTATAAGCCGTCTAATAGTCAAGGCTGTCTTTATTAAGTCTGAGTCTCCCTTGGAGTCATTCATATTGATCTAATAGGTTGTTTTTCAGTTTCCACGCTGCGATGCACGTTTCTAAACCCACGCAAGTTAGCGACGGAGGAAATCAGGTAGCAAAAACATGATGTTTACCACTGCGTAGTTCAATTAATATGTTTGTAACCGAAAGTTCTGCTAAGCTCTCTCGCCGTCAATTAACTCGTGAATAATACGATGTCTTAATTGGTGGAAGGAAATATAAAGAATTAAAATTCACATTGTCCTGTGAGGGGTACCACTTGCTTACTAGAGATGCTTTCTGACTCCTTGCTGTTAGGATTCTTGATGTAAAAACAATTGAATGTAAAAAGGAAGGGGGCAGAGAGAGGATTTTCTTATGATCAGTTTTCAGCACAGTAGGGGTGTCCAACCCACAGCTCGCGTGCCACTAATTTATTTATTTTTTATATATTAACCAGTCGCCTATAACAGAGTGAATGCTCCAATTACAATAGGCATTACAATTTGCTATATACAATATAATTTACATAAATACATAATACAGGATACAAACACACAGTAATTATTACACAAAACCTTAGATAAATACGAATACAAAACGTTATACAAATACAAAAGTTACACAAATACAAAAAAAAACATACATATATTACAAATTTTGAACAGAGGAGAAAACTAAAGGACAGAAGAAACAAATAATAATAATGGCACATTAATACTTTTGTGCGTGGCGCGCGCAAACTAAAGGGGTCTCGCGCCAGATAACAATAATTGTTGATTGGTTTTTCCTTATTTTACTTCGTTTTTCTGCCAGCTAATTGCAAGGGTGAGTGATGATATGATGAAATTGATGAAGGAACACTCACAAAGAACACCCATGCCTGACTGGGATTTGAACCCGGGCCCTTGATGTCGTAGCGCGCTGTACTAACTACTACGTTTTAGGGAGCCCCATGCCAGATAACAATAATTGTTCGGTACGATTGATTACGAGTATAGAGGACTCTAGTTATTCCAATTTAACAACTATTCTGATTTTTCTGACTTAGGCTATTCGTGGATTGTTTTGACCTACTTAAAATGCCCATTATTATTGAAACCCTGTATAAATATTTCAGTAAAAATAGTTAATTTTAATTATAGAATGAAAATATGAAGTGATAATTCTGTATTGTTTTGTACGAAACCACGTAAGTTTACTATGGCGCCAAAATTTAATGAAACAAACAAATTAGAATTATGAAAGATAATGTTACTGGATAAATTACCAATTGTTACCAAATTTTAGTTTGATATTGAACACATTCAGTTTTTGGAAAAGTGTGTAATGAACGTTGTATCAGTGCGATATCGGCAATGAAAAGAAATAATTTAGAAACGTCTATTAGCCTCACTTAATTCTTGAGTCTTTAAGTGCACTTTATCCACAGACAGGCTAATCAGGACTGGACGTGTAGTTTAAAGTGGGATCTGAACCACTATGTGTCTCCATCGGGTATCGAACCCAGGATCCACTGATTACAAGGCTACCAGCACTGCGTCATTAGGGAGTCGAATTCTTGGTTTTAACCTTCAACATATTTTGCTTATTGCTCTTAGGTAATAATGCGAAATATTTATATTAATTGTTTATTAATTGTTACAATGATCATATGGGACACCTGTAGTTCAAAAAAAATATATATTTTTTCGGACCCTTGAAAAATTTTGGTTACAGGCTCTACGTATATTGCAAAACCTCGGGCACACCACACACTTAGGACCGGCCCTGGAACGGTCCCTTTAAAGCTCATTTTAAAGGCGGAGAGATGTTGAAAGCTCGTTGGGCACACAAGAACAACAATATCGCGACAGACTGCATATCTTAAATTAATTGCCGAACAGTTTTCCCTTCCCTCGTCGACGAGAAGCATTTGACAAAGATCCGAGTTGACGTGTCTCGTATTTACGCTCTCCACGACTTTCAAAAACAAGAAGCTTGGTTTGCGGCACCCTCTAGACGTCAAGGTTTACTAACCTTCCGTGCAAGTGGAAGGTACTGTGGTGTTTGTCGCCAGCTTGAAACATAGCATTCTATTTACACTGTCTGACGTAAAGATGGCAGCACAGAATATTGACACGTATAAAAGGGGATTCTTAACGCGTCAAAATCCCATCCCTTAGTTTCAGAAACATTTTGAATACATTAAATAATCGCATCAACATTTCATCAAATCAAGGTAATATTTTAAACAATTTTAAAAATATAATGTACAGTTTAGAGATGGTCCACAGACATAATGAATGGTATTATATTATTTACGTACAATAATTTTACTCGTCTAATGAATTGTTATGTTCAAAGTAAACTGTAAAATGACATTAAGTCGTAAAATTTTTAAAAAAATGCCTTCGCCTGTGGCGGAGTAGTTAGCACATAGCGCTACGACGCCAGGGGTCCCGGGTTCGAGTCCCGACCTGGGTGTTTCTCAGTGTCCATTCATCAGTTTCATCATATCATCACTCATCTCCATCTTCGCAAATTAGCCAAACGTGGCACAACAAGCGAATTAAAATAAACCAAGTCAATCAATCAATCAATCAAGAAGTAAAAAAAATAAAAACGAACAGATTTAATTTTAAAAATTTGTGAATAAAAATCGAAATGTACATAATGACAAATAATGCAATTGTAAATATAATTTGTGCACGTCGATATGTACACTGAAATATTTATAAATTTTTGTCGAAACTGTTTGAAGACAATAATAATGTAATTATTACCCAGTTCATAATTAATGAATTTCAACTTCTTGCAGATATTTTAGCGGTCACTAGTGTGTTCTAGAATGGTAGTGATGTGCTTGTGCAGTCTGATCAAAAATTACACTTAATTCAATTTAATTACATATCAAAAGTAAGGAGGAATATTGTAATATTAGTATTGCTTTTATTAGTATTATGTGTAATTTGGTGCCTGTAACATTTCTCCAGGGATATACCCTCCCTCCCCCGCCCCAACTGGAGGAAAGTGGCTGGAAAAGGATGAGAAAGCCCTGGAATATATTAATTTGAGATTTGGGCATTTTACATTATGGTCTGTTAATCATTCCTATTTCACGTCAAATTTGATGACAGTAGGGTGTATGTGTGTATATGTATGTATTTATTTATTTCCAAATCACAACAGAATATTTAGCTCTACATTAAATTTTTACTGACGGTAAAAATGTCATAATGGGGAAATGGATTTTTTCAAATTTACAGGAGAAAGAACTTACGGAATTGAGTTTCTGTGTAATTCCGGAAGGTCGTAGAAGTGTTTTCTCGCATTTTTCAATGTATTTCGAAGCTAAATCATGTATTTTTTTTATAATAATGTCCGTCCGATGCACGAAAGCTGTTGCTTGCATTTCCATCCATGTACTTGAACCGGATGTTACGAGCATCTGATGACGTAATCCCCGGCAAGTGTTTCCAAACGCACCGTTTTTTCACTATATTGCCCAACTTAAAGCAACCTAACCTAACCTTACCGTGATGGTGCGTGGGGCTATCATGATTTGTTTTTCCGGGAATGGATTTTGGGGGCTATGCGGGAATGGTTTTCGGGGCTATGCGGGAATTTTTCTGTTAAGAAGGTTGAAACACTGCTTTGCCGTTTGAAACACAACGCTAGTCAAGATTTGCCCGCCATTTTGCGTGTTCAGGAAGCGAGAAAAGAACGAACAAGAATTACTCGATATGTCGACAATAGATACTAATTTCGTTAAAAAAAAGCGAAATCCCTTGTTAAACAATGTTTCGCAATGAAGAATAGGTAAGTACGAATGTAAGAAAAGTAGAGAATGAACGAGTTAGAGCGATTTCCCGCATATGATAGTTTTACCCTTACTAACTACAAGAGAAAAAACTTAAATGAATGATGATAGATGACAGCACTATAATAAATTTTTTTATAAATTGTTCTAGGGATAAATCAAACAGAATGATAAACAGTTTCGGATGTAAAGCATGTAAATGATTAAGGATATATGGAAAAATGATGACAATGTCAGAAAAGAAGGAAAGAAAATTTTATGAACAATAAAAGGTTAATCCTCGCTGTAGTTGGTTTGATGTAAGTCAACTAGTGCATTGCGTATCATCCTATTTTGATTAAAAAAAACTCTGTTGTCTTAAAAGGTCTTCTTATCTCGTGTCTTAACTAAGAATCAAAACTATTTAGTCTCTACTATTTTACGTGTAAACATTGAAATTATAATAGTTCGTACGCTCAGAATACTAATCTGTGACCATTGACTTCGTAGCGCTTTATGTTAACCACTTGAACTTTGAGGCCGTCAATTAAAATTTTAAGACTTTTTCTTAATTTAGTACGGCATCGGCCTTTAGCAACATATAATACACACCCGCATACAATGTGTGTGGAATTATATTCAAGGTATTTTCTGTCAAATTACAATTTTCCTGGTACATTCCGATAGAGGAAAAATGTCACTATTTCAATGCTTGCGTATGACAGTTCATGTCAGCCCAGTAGCTGTCGCACACACTTGATTGGTACGACATCCAGTGTGTCAAGCCATCATAAAACCGAGAGTGGCATACCAATGCGTAGAGCAAAAATTAATCAGCTACCAATGAACTTAAAAATAATTGTGTTCCACACTAGGGATGGCCAAACGGATCCGGATCCAAAAGTTACGGATCTGGATTCGGATCCGAAAATTCCGGATCCGGGTCCGAAAGTTTTGGATTTGGATCCGGATCCGAGAGTTTCGTATCTGAATCCCATTATAATATTACCACATCTTAAAAGGTATTATGATCGTCGATTACAAAGAATTTTTCATTAGTTAGTCCTACAAGAATTCTTTTCAAGTGTTGTTCCTAAAATACTTTGCTACGCATCGGCTAACACACTCGTGCACAAAAATAATCTTACTTCTTTAACATAAAATGTCAGAGGTAATTTTGTAAATGCCATTGACACGAATATGTATTCATTCGAATGTATTGGAAATGAAAACACACATATATGTGAGACATTCCATTCCAGGATGAAACCTTTAACACATATAACAAGATAGAAATGTTATACATAAATTATACAATTGTTCTACAGTTACAGTTTTACAAATTAAAATAAAACATTATAATATATGCAGTGTTATATAATTACAAAGTGTAAGACTAACAAGGGAGGTTATCTAAGTGTCCCTCTCTGATTTCCATGAAACTTGGCAGGTGTATAGTGGGGCCCAATGGAAGAAATACGTGTTTTTTTTATTTCAGCTAAAAAACTGTTTTAGGGGGCAAAACCCTCCTCAAATGTCAAGATGAGGAAAAATTGACGTGGGGATCATCTGACCACTGTGTTCCCCTCCGATTTTCATGAAATTTGGCAGGTGTATAGAGAGGCCGTATGCCCCCTGTTTCTTCCTATGCCATATTTACGTGGTTTCGGGGTCAGATCCCCACTTCAATTTCTCCTCATCTTGACATTTGAGTGGGGGCCTCTATAAACCTGCGGAGTTTCATGGAAATCGGAGGGGGAGATTTAGACCTCCCTTGTAAGTGTATTAATTAACTACTAATCGCGCACGCGCGCACACAAACTATATATATATGTGTATGTATGTATATTATATATATATATATATATATATATATATATATATATATATATATATATATATATATATATATTATATTAGCAAATAACAATATGTTATAAACACATTCTTACTTTACAAAGAAGCGCATGTGGGATGGCAAAACAGATCCGGATCCGAAAATTCCGGATCCGGATCCAAAAGTACCGAATCCGGATCTGAAAATTCCGGATCCGCGAATCCGGATCCGAAAAATTTTAGGATCCGGATCCTTAAGATCCGGAACCAACCGGATCCGGATTTCGGATCCGCTAGGATCCGGATCTGGCCATCAACCATTTGTTTGTTGCCATGGGATGTAAAGACTTGCCTTTTCAGAAGACTCACAAACTGCGTTGTTGCAGACTAACGAGTCTGTGGCGTCTGGACACTCAGCCAGTACAATCCTCTGAGACGTTTGCGTTGTGTTTTATCCATGTGTGTTTGTGATTTATCTTTCATCAATTTCTTCATATCTTCATTCATCCTCCTCGTCGCAATTAGCCAAGAGTGGCAGAACATGACGTAAATTTAACCAAATTATCAACTTGCCGTTTACTAAGCTGCATTTCTCTAAATAAGCTTAATAATGGTGCTATGGGTTTGATCCCCTATACACAGTAATTTGTAACCCACTTTAAACTGTAGGTCCAGTCCCGATTAGTCAGTCTGGACTTAGAGTTAAAATAATTACATGCACCGGAACTTTGAAAATCTTGATATTGATAATTATAAATTATAATTTATAAATGTGGGACCGTTATTTTCGCAAAAATGCTTATGTTAAGCCTCGTCACTACAGACAGAATGTGATCAGATGTGAATATCAATCTGCAATAATACATGTAAAATATTTTGACAAGATTGTCATGCAATCGCAAAAATATATCTGCATTTGTAATACGCGTAGTATCATATAGAAAAACTCATACAAAGAAATTAACTGTTTTTTTTTACACACATCATTTCCAGTTGTGTGTCAATTACATGGATCCGTTAACAGAGTAACCAGGGGCTAGAGCTCACTTAATATTTCACTATTTGACAGTGGTTGTTCTGAATCAAGTTTTTCGGCACAGTGGTTGTTCTCAATCAAGTTTTACTGGACATTGCTTGTTCTCAAGCACTTTTTAATGTATGCACTACCAACAAATGTTAAATCCATAAAATTCAAAAAGAGTTTCAAAATTAAATTGAAATAAATGCTTCTACAGGAACAGCAGCAGAACAGTAGCACATACTAGAAGTGAACTGGCACTCAACAAACGACAAAACACTCATATTCTATAACTGTAACTATTAGAATTTTATTAATATCTTCAAATTATTATTATTATTATTTACTTAAATGCAACCTTATGTTAACATTCACATTTATATTTTTTCTTTTCACATTTGTATTTTTTTTAAATATTTTCTTGTTCTTCTATATTATCTTATGACTAATATTCTGAAATGAGAATATTCGTAATTGTATGTAATGTGATATTTTTTTAATTTCTCTTTAGTGTAATCAAGCTTTCCATATGTACTAATATATTATCATATTATATATACTTATATTTTCTTATGAAGCTCATGACAAGGGTTAGGTGGCAGAGCAGCCTACGGCTGAACCTTGCCCGCTAAATGAAGGAATTATTATTATTATTATTATTATTTGTTGTTTTGCATAAAGTTCTACTACACAGTTGTTCTCAATCAAGTTTTACTGCACATTGTTTGTTCTCAATCAAGTTTAACTGCACATTGTTTGTCCTCAATGAAGTTTTACTGCACAGTGGTTGTTCTGCATATTTTTTCTGCACAGTGGTTGTTCTGCATAAAATTTTACTGCACTGTGGCTGTTCTCAATCACGTTTTACTGCACAGTGTTTGTTCTGCATAAAGTTTGACTGCTCAGTGGTTGTTCTGCATATTTTTTTCTGCACAATGGTTGTTCTGCATAAAGTTTTACTGCACAGTGGTTGTTCTGCATAAAGTTTTACTGCACAGTGGCTGTTCTGGATAAAGTTTTACTGCACAGTGGTCCTCAATCAAGTTTTACTGCACATTGCTTGTTCTCAATCGAGTTTTATTGCACATTGCTTGTTCTGCATAAAGTTTTACTGCACAGTGGTTGTTCTAAATCACGTTTTACTGTATATTGTTTGTTCTGCATAAAGTTTTACTGCACTGTGGCTGTTCTCAATCAAGTTTTACTGCACAGTGTTTGTTCTGCATAACGTTTTACTGCACACTGGTTGTTCTGCATAAAGTTTTACTGGTTTTAGTGGTTGTTCTGCATATTTTTTTTCTGCACAGTGGTTGTTCTGCACAATCGTTGTTCTGCATCAAGTTTTACTGCACACAGTGGTTGTTCTGCATAAAGTTTTACTGCACTATGGTTGTTCTGCATAAAGTTTTATTGCACAGTGGTTGTTCTCAATCAAGTTTCATTGCACAGTGGTTGTTCGCAAGTTAGTTTGAAGGCATAATGGTTGTTCTGAGTGAAGTTCTATTGCACAACTGCTGTTCTGAATCATGGTTTATTGCGCAGTGGCTGTTTTGACTAAGTTTTGTTGCAAAGTGCTTGTTCTCACTCAAGTTGTATTACTCTGTGGCCGAGTAACATTATAGCATTGTTAATCAAGTGTTCCGGGATTCACGCCCGGTGGAGGCAAATTATAGAATAGTTTCGATTCGACATTAAACTGATTCCGATTCAACTTTAAAAGACACTCGAAAATAAATGCATCAGCTAAAACAAGAAATGCATAAAGCCTGTAGCTCGGATCAAAGTCTAAGTGCATCATCTAGAACGAAGCAGGAAGGTGCATCAAAAATCGCACCGTTTGATGCATTAATAAGCACTTGCATCGTATGACGATGCACAAAAATGCATGAAACTATAAACCACATTTTGGTACATCAATCGATGCGTTTCTGGTGATCAAATAGATTTGATGCATTTCGCTTCCAGTATGCGGCCGACCTCCCGTGGCGTAGTGGTTAGCACACCGCGCTACGTCGCCATAGGTCTCGGGTACGAATCCTGGACTGGGCATGGATGCTTGTGGGTGTCAATTCATCAGTTTCATCATTCATGCCAATCTTCGCAAATTAGTCAAAAGTGTCACAAGAAGCGAAGTAAAATAAAGCAAATCGAATCGTTTCCAGTGTGTAGGTCCAGCCGCCATAAAGCGAAGTTAACACAAACATTGCTTTTTTGTTGGCATTTGCTAATATCAACCCACATTTGCGAATTCTGCACTAGTCTCATTCTTGACTTTCTGTAACACGACACGTACGGAACAAAAAAGGAAATAGTACGAATGTATTGATTCAAACTAACGAGGTACTTAACCGGAGGTTGGGAGGGGGATGGAGGGGGGGAGGGCAGGAGGAAGATCCGTTTCACGTTGTTCGAATGGCCACGACACAAGAATTTATAACCTCCTGTCCAGGACAGACGGGAAGAGAAAAAAAAAAAGCGAATGGGTGTTCGGTTACACGGAGCTATTTCTTCTGGAGCAAAGCGTTTCCAGGCTTTATCCAGAACAGGTTTGGAACAAAGTACTCACTTGGACATAACATAATGGCCAGGCGCGAGCATTTGACCAATAGCGTGGAAGAATTCGGCACGTTTGATAACGGCATAAAAATGATGAAAATTCTACTACCAAAAGATCAGTAAATGTGTATTTTGTGCCCTTTATGCGATGTTACCTTATGCATATAGATCATATATTTTTCGGTGTTTGACTTATGTGAATAGGAGATGTGACAGCGTTTGTCCGATTTTGAGAATAGAAGGGTAATGTTGAAAATGTGCCCAGAGTTAACTTTATGGGAAAATGTTTGTCAAAAGTAAACAGTCAGATTTACATGAAATGTGCAAAATGTTAGCAACATTTATCAATTTCCTTTTCTGAGTAATGTCGTCCTGATTTATTTTAAAAATTGTAGACATAGAATGGTTAGATTCTTCATCAGTATTACAATTGAAAATGCGTCATCGCCTTGTAATCAAGGGGTTCCGGGTTCGATACCCGGTGAAGGTACACAGTGGTTCGGATCCCACTTTAAACTGTAGGTCCAGTCCCGATTAGCCTTTCTGTACACAAAGTGGACTTAAAACAACAATAAACAATTAAAACGGAAATCATTTTGGAGCCCTTACCCCTTTCAATTTTCTCCAGTTCCATTTTTCCCCAAAGGAGTCACTCATGATTCTCAGAATATATTTTCTATTGTCATTATTTTCCTATAATTTATTATGGAATCGTAGTTTTGAGTTTGATTTTAAATAGAGGAAGCTTTATTTGTACAATCAACCGCAAATATAACGGTAGGTAAATTGCCCATGGCTATTTAAGTTCTTATATTTCTTCTTCTTTGTATGTGCTTTTAAGACATTGAATTGTAGCGTGGAGGCATAAATATTACCAAGCAAATTGTCCATCATCATGTATATTCCCTCTGTTTTACTCAATGAGAGTAGATATTCCAAGAATTAAAAAAAAGAAAAACTGATGAAAACGTCTGCAAGAACATACTTAGAAATGTAGTCCTTAAAAACATGTATGATTTTCATTACTGAAAATAATCATGGACACTGTACTTGTGATGGAGCAGAGCTTTTGTCTTCTGCCTATTAGTCAATTCCTGAATTCTACTTTCGGAAAAAGAATGAGTTAAAATTGTAATCGGCAATTCTCTACTATTAGATTTACCAATTGTTATGTTTGACTTCGACTGTAGCGCATGCATGCCAAATATATGCATAAAACCTAATAATTCTCGAATTACGTACAACTAATATTTTTTCAAAAACTTGTATTTCTTGTTTAATATACACAACCTTCAAATATTAAACCTTTGCTACTTTTACTGTCATGAATCTATTTGTATTAAATTCTGAAGTTTGAAATTTTACAGTCTTCTTTTCAAACACTGGTTCTCAATATCAGTTTTGGCGGAATTTCCGATCGATTTTTCTCGTGTTGCACAATCACAGCAGATGAAGTTTCATAATTGAATAATGTTATAGAACTGTCTTTGTACTTCCGTGTAATTTTCTGAGCATATTGCATAGGCGACAAAATATTATTTAGTGATTGAATGTTTTATGGGGAGATGGCAACGATGGGGTTTAATCAAATAAGGAATGTAACACTACATTTTGCATGGAGAAAAGGTTGAACTTAATTTCGAGTTGGAGTAGCTGTAGTGAAAACGCGACTGAACGTACCTACCACCTGACCGGCTACCTGCCAAGGGTCTTCTAATGAGTCTTAAATGAGTCTTAAAATATTTGCGATGCGACAAAACGTACCACTTGATGGGACGGTATCAAAAATCATTTACCGAAATTACGATTTTCTCTAGTTTTGCTGATTTCCATCACACTTTATCCAGGGTTTGGACTGGCAAAATTACTATATAATGAATATATAGCTATTTTGGCGTGTTTAAAATCAGCTGTGGTTAAGCTGTCGTCCTTATTTTTTTCTTTTCTTTTATCTTTTCGTCCTTTTTTTATCTCTATTTTAGTTATGTCAGTTCTAACCTAACCTAACCTGACCTGACCTTTGTCGTGTAGGTTGCCTAGAGTATCGTTGTAAATCTTGTGTCTTCCTCTCAAACCCTTTTCTTCGCCTCTTGCATACGCTTCTTCACATCTAACTGAGCATCATTCGGGACTCCACAAACGGGTGGCAGATAGCGCACCGTATTGGAATGTCTGACAAATTCAAGCGTTTTCCTTGAAGTGGTACGTTCTGGCGCGGAGTAAATATTTTGAAGGTAGGTGTTTATCTGAGTGGTACGTTTCGTCGCGAAAATCCTAGTGGTACGTTTTGTACGTTCTGTCGGGACACCAGATGTAGTGTGCGTTTAATATGAAAAAAATATATGTAATTTAACCGTTACATCTTGTTATGTTTACCACACATTATCAGAAAATAATTCGAGGATTACCTAAGGCAGCAACACCAAAGGGATTGACTTCATAACATTTACTTACTTAAGAAAGTAAGATACTTCACGTCGCTTTTGGCTAATCGAAACGATGAGGATGAGTGAAGATGTGATTAAATTGATGAAGAGAAACTCACAAAAAACACCCTACCAAGGACGGGATTCGAACATGAGACCCCTGTCGTCGTAGCAAGCTGTGAAAACTACTCCGCCATAGAGGTTAAGTAACTGCAACACGTTCATTTTTTATTTAAAACTTGCTCGTCGAAGTCTGATGCTTGTGTAAATGTTACTTGTGGCTATTTGAGCAGGTCTATCGCTAACTATTTGAGAAGTATTCATTGGCTGATGGAAGTTTCTGCAATGACGCATTCAAGCCAGCCATTCGCTGCATGCAACGGGGATTTTCCCTTGACGCTTGGAAGAGGAAAGTACTCGAGACGTGAAAATTTCCATGACACGTAGCCCAGTGTATTCTGGACCTGCCATCAACACGAGAGGCCACGGAAAATTGAGTTCCCGCCAGAACGCTTGACAGGCAGGCTCCCAGAATTCACTGCGCTAGAGGTGGGGGCTGCATTAAACGATCTCGAATATTAAACATCGGTAGAGACGGTTTCGTTTGGGGGAGGGCTGGGGGGACAGAGGGGTGGGGGTTCCACGTGATCTGAAGCTGAACTGTGATCTTTCAGCGCTGAGGAGGAAGTGTGTATAGGGCGTGAAGGTTTTTGGAATGAATCGCGTTATGGCGTCCTACTCCTACTATGTCAATATTGTGGTTATTTCCTTGTGAAGTCCAGGGCCTCCCCGATGCCGCAGTGGCAGCGTCGTCGCCTTGCAATCAAGGGGTCCTGGGTTCGATTCCCGATGGAGGCACATAGTGGTTCGGATCTCACTTTAAACTGTATTTCCAGTCCCGATTAACCTTACTGTGCATAAAGTGGACTTAAAACAACAAACCAATCCAATCCAATCCTTCTGAAGTCCATTCTAAGTGTGCTTTCTGAGAACTATACCCTGTCCCGGCTATCTGTGGAGCAGACGAACGAGAACAAGTCTCTGCGCAAGTAGTGGCGCAAGACTGCTCCACCAATGAACATGAACAGGGAATGGAATTGCGTAATAGAGGGGGGGCGACTGGAGATACTCGCTTTCCCTGCTTCGCTCTAGCTTTGGCCACTCGATTTCCCTCCTTCTCTGCCGCTATGCGCGGCCCTGCTCCACAGTTAGCTGGGACAAGGTATATAATGTTTAGAATTTACTGTTTCAGGTCGAAGTTCTGATGCAGAGTTTTTATACCGAAAATCTTGGCTACTATACTCTGTTCCGGGAGTCTGTGGAGCAAGCGAACGAAAACGAGTCATCTGCGCAACAATCACCCCAAAGCAGTGTTTCTCAGCCTACTCTCGGGCCCTAGTGTCAATTATACGGGACTCCTGAATTTTGCGACTTGCAGCCCGAGCTGGCAATCACCTGGAAAGATGGCCTTTCGTTCTGTGTTTACTAGCGATAGAAGGAAATACTTTCTCGCTTGTTCTGGTGAGAAATCAAAGCCGTGCAGCTTCCAAATTTTAATTTTAATGATTGAGCCTTACTCGAGTTTGTTACGGAAGGGTGAAGCAACCTGCAGCCCGAACTGGCAACTACCTTGTAAGATGGCCTTTTGCTCTGGTTTCGACTGCGGTACGAGGAAATTTTCTCTCTAGTGTTAGTGAGAAAATCAAAACCGGAGACTCGCTCCGTACAGTTTCCTCTACGCTAGGACTGAGCAGTTTTCTCAATGCAGTGTATCTTGTCGCCTCGGCATGTTGTTCGCGCATGCGCCGTGCATGTTTGCTTGTAGACTGGAGTTGTTCGTGTCGTTTTCGGTGTGAAACCACGCTGTGCGCTTCCGTCTGAACTCTTCCTTAAAACACACTGCACACACACAACCCACAGACCGAAGCGACACAATATTGAGAAAACGGTCCAGTCCGGATAACATGCAACCGATACGTGCGGCTTGTCGTGTAACTTCGATACGATATGTTAAATTCATTTCTGAATGTCCGGTTTCAAGTGACACTTGTCGCTTCGGTCTGAAAGCTTCCTTCATTGAATCGTCTTCTTAACTTTCCCTCTCTTTCCGTTGCATCACTTTAATCTGAAGAACTATAGCGATAACGACGTAAAATTACTAAAGAAACAAAAACGTTCTTTCATTCCAATCCGGAAAGAAGAAGAAAAACATTAGCAGTTTCGTGTTCAAACAGTCTTGCTTCCTCTCTGCTTTGCGCATGTGACATCAGTGTTTCCAGGTTACTAATGGCACTTATCAAAGCCGCGTACAGCTTCGGATAATGTCGTTTTCTTCCTGTTGAACACATCTGCTTTACAACCTTCAGAATTGTAATTGACTTTCCGAAACACCTTCATTGAGTCCCTTGTTTCTTAACTGAACCATCTCATCATTCCTTTCAAAGCACCATTCTTCGTTACGAAACTCTCCCTCCTAACCCACGCAATTGGCAATCTGTATTCTGAGAAGTAATTTACCATTGCTAGCGTATTTAAGTCTTCTAGGTGCATTATTTGGTTTATAGACGCTCCACGTGCATCAAAGTCTCCTAAATCTTTCGCAACGACACTCTTACTGTTCCAAAATCCATCAGGAAATAATTTATTTGAAGTTGTTGATCTCAACCGTAATCGCCTTTATATCTCCTTGCACACTATACCTTTAGAACGGAAACATGTAGGCGTTTTCAAGACGTTAAATCTTAAATTGTATAAGTGCCTCTTAACAAACAAGTTAACGGGGTTTGTTGAAGATTTGCCTTTCAATTGCACCTCTATTCGTAAGTTGCACATTTAGTAAGATTAGAAAAATCGAGTTATGGGGATTAAATTGTATCCGTTTTTCGTACAACAGTTCAGTAAAATTAAGTTTTTATGCTCATTTTCGCGTCATTTCACCACTTGCCAATGAAACGTAACTGAAAAACTTTCATGGAATCTTATGTGAAGTATATCGCAACTAAATAACTTTTAAAATATGTACATCAATTACTTGAAACGTAAACTTCGTTTATTTGATTCGCAAATGACATACAAATAGAGCGGAAAAGAATGTATCGAGGCATCATGGACCTATAACTTGGCATCATTAAAATTAACCCTTACCGCACAATTATATATAATGAGACACACGATTATATTTAGAGAGAGGTTCTGAAGCTAAATGTAACTTACGTGCAACTTTTCGACTAATAATTTTGCAGTTAACCGTCTCCCCGACTGTCTAAAGTAACAAGACATTAAAACACAATACAATGAAAATCAGTCAGTAACAAATAACCAGTTTTCCATAATATTTCCTTGCTCTGGGACGATTTATGACAACATTGACGATACTCTGATATTGCTGAAAATGTTTCCGTTTATTCCTTGCACACCGGCAAGTGAGAAACAAGAGTTTTAACTCTCAAAAAGATGGAAATAGCGTGTAAAATGATCCCGTAGTCTTAAAGAAAAGCACGTATGCCTTAGTACAGTGTCTCTCAAAAGTTTTAGGACAACGACATTTTAAACTAGGCAACCCAATTTACACAAGGCGTTGGTCGGTTGCGTGCAGAGTTAGGCTCAATTTCAGGGTTGCCACATGCACAATAGATATTTATAAAACACGCGAAACAAATATAAACAAGTATTATTGTATAAAATTATTTAAAATATCACTATTATATCGCAAATGACAAAATTCTTTGTGAAAGAAAAAAATAGGTTTTATAGTATTTCATCGCTGATGAGTCTACAGTAAGGAAAAGAGGTGATAGGAAACGAAAGGTCACAAAGGAGAGGAGAAAGAGAAAGCAAAAGAAGAAGAGGAAAAGTAGAGGAGAGAAGAAAGAGAGGATAGACGAGGAGAGGAGATGTAGTGAGGAGAATGGAAAAAGATTCGAGGAGAGATGAGGAAAAAAGAACAGAGATGAGAAAAGAGGAGGAAAACGAGAGGAGAGGAGAGGAGGAGACGAGAAGAGGGAAGTGGAGAGTAGAGTAAAGGAGATAAAAAGAGAAGAACGAAAAAGACAGAATAGTGCAGTGGAGTCGGAAATCTAAGACAGGAAAGGAGATAAGAGGAGTGGAGAAGAGTGGGATGGAGATAAGATGCGAGAAAAGTAGGGAAGGCGATATGAGATAAAAGCAGAACGGAAAGAGGGGAGAGAAGAAGGAGAAGGAACTGGAGAGAAGAGGTAGTTGCAGAAAATACCGTCTGAGCGTCAAGAATGGATGCATTGGTCAAATTATTGACATGAAACATTCAATAACATTTTGAAATGTATTGGAGAATATACAGAGTGTCCGAAAAGTCACGCAACCCGGTGTTTACGACCGTATAACGGAATAGCGAAACGGAATGAGAAGAAACGCTTTCTGCCAAGAGAACGCCCTGTATATTGGGAAAATTTAGAGAGACAAACATATGTAAGAACATGCATGTTTTAATAACAAATAAGCAAAGTGTTGCCAAAGGCGGAAAAAAAATATTTGCAAATCGTGTGTATTGATGCACGGAACTCACTGAGGTAAATTATTGCAACATTTCACAATACCAACGAACAATTTGGATGGCCATCTATTGAATTTGACAGAAAAAGAACTTTGACGAAGTTTCAAAAACATTGCAGAAGGGAATAAATGGGCTGTTCCAAAAATCGATGTTTTCACAATATTACGAGGGACACTGGCAACACTGTTGCTGTCACATGTCACTAACAGACGTGTTTCACTTCAGGCTATCTCACTAAGGCACTTTTAACGACAAAGGAGAAAGTTGGTTATTCTCGAACATATGCAATAAATTACATACACCTTGCAACCCTGAAATGTGGGTACAGAAGAACGTGTATCAATTGTTATGTTTTCTGTGCCTTAGGTGGTTGCTGTTTGCCTCGAACGGCACTCCAGATTGTGTCTACTTATGCTGACGTCGTGTGTGTGTTTTTAAAATTCCATATTCTACACAGGAAAGAGTGTTTATTGTTGAAGAATATATCCGAACATCGTCATATTCTTGCGTAAGAGAAGCATTTAGGGATACCCACATTTCAGGGTTGCAAGGTGTATGTAATTTATTGCATATATTCGAGAATAACCAACTTTCTCCTTTGTCGTTAAAAGTGCCTTAGTGAGATAGCCTGAAGTGAAACACGTCTGTTAGTAACACGTGACAGCAACAGTGTTGCCAGTGTCCCTCGTAATATTGTGAAAACATCGATTTTTGGAACAGCCCATTTATTCCCTTCTGCAATGTTTTTGAAACTTCGTCAAAGTTCTTTTTCTGTCAAATTCAATAGATGGCCATCCAAATTGTTCGTTGGTATTGTGAAATGTTGCAATAATTTACCTCAGTGAGTTCCGTGCATCAATACACACGATTTGCAATTTTTTTTTTCCGCCTTTGGCAACACTTTGCTTATTTGTTATTAAAACATGCATGTTCTTACATATGTTTGTCTCTCCATATTTTCCCAATATACAGGGCATTCTCTTGGCAGAAAGCGTTTCTTCTCATTCCGTTTCGCTATTCCGTTATATGGTCGTAAACACCGGGTTGCGTGACTTTTCGGACACTCTGTATTAGATCGGTGCGAAATGCCTTTTGGCTGAGTTCAGAGCAAATTAAAATCTTCCATGTAAGATCTTTGATTTTACCTGCGATTACACCACTAAAAAAATGAACGTAATTTTTAATATTTATAAGAATTATTCAATTTTTCTCCACTTCTCGGTTCGTTGAAATGGAGATTTTGTAATTCAATATTTCCCCTCCCCCATCGTTAATTCCAAACTGAATCATTCCGTTTCACACGGCGTGGACAATGAACACAATGGGATATGTCTAAACGAAAATTTTCTGTCAGCGGAAGGGTTTGAACCTACGACCATCAGATTGACAATCCTGAACGGTAACCACTACCCTACAACCTTTAGCTCCTTAAACCAGGTAGAAGAACCACTACACTACGCCTTTACCTTCGAATGAAACAATATTTTTTTTAAGTATTCTGTCCCTCCAATATTGTAAATGTCGTTTGGTATACGTGTAGTTGAACTTTTACTTTAATTTTGATTTGCTTTCTTGTAGTATAACCGATATCTTCGAGAAATAATTTTCGAAGTAATTAAAAACGAGAATATTGGTAGTTGTGAAAATGCGAGTTATTTCTTCTAACTTATTATTGTGATTAGGCATTTCTAATGGAAAATATCTAGAGGCTTGAATATTACAGGACGATGTTCTTTTCCTGTGATACTCTAACAGACAAGATGATTGTTTACTGATGCAAGTCTTGTGTCCAGAACAGTCTTATAAAATGTATTTGCTGTTGCGTAAGATAACACGAAATAATTACACCGTTTGCGAACTACCAAATCTGCGCAACGTTACACGTAAACAGGTGGAAAATTTTATTCATAAAATCACTTCACATTTGACATCTCCTCTCCTCGTCTATCCTATCTTTCTTCTCTCCTCTACTTTTCCTCTTCTCCTTTCGCTTTCTCTTTCTCCTCTCCTTTGTGACCTTTCGTTTCCTATCACCTCTTTTCCTTACTGTAGACTCATCAGCGATGAAATACTATAAAACCTATTTTTTTCTTTCACAAAGAATTTTGTCATTTGCGATATAATAGTGATATTTTAAATAATTTTATACAATAATACTTGTTTATATTTCTTTCGCGTGTTTTATAAATATCTATTGTGCATGTGGCAACCCTGAAATTGAGCCTAACTCTGCACGCAACCCACCAACGCCTTGTGTAAATTGGGTTGCCTAGTTTAAAATGTCGTTGTCCTAAAACTTTTGAGAGACACTGTACATTATATTGACCAGCACTTTTGTCGGAGGAGGCTTGAATTATAAATGTGCATATTACGTTATATGGGCATGTACAATAAAAATATTTCGTATTTCATTCAAAATTGTTCGAAGACAAAAAGTGGTAATCGGGAGTCATTTTATTTGAGTTTGCATGTACCACTTTCGTATTTATCCGTATATTCTTTGCTGTTTTCATTTGAAAATATTGATTTTCTAATAAATTGGGATAGGGCTGTTGCCTTCAGTTCCCCCTGGGTACGCCAGCGTTTTGATCCCTTCCATCCATGACTCAAATTACCACAATACGTGGAAATAAGCGCCTTCAAATTCAACTTGATCCCGTACAAGTACAAAGCACAATTCCCCCGCCACACAATCGCTTAAGTTGTAACTTACGGTTCCGTTTCCATGACGACCACGTTGGAAGTGACGAGTTTTTAAGAGTGCCTTGGACTTCTTCAGAATGTTAACGAACACACCTGAATTTCCGAACAATCTTTGGCGCGTTGTGACAACTTCCAGCCTGCGAAAAGAAGCAACTTTCAAGGTTGTTTTACAAAAAGACTGAAATCCCTTCCCGAAAATGTTTTTGATCATGGTTCTACATTGGTAGTCGTTTGGCTTCGGTGATCTCGGGAAAGAAAAAAATACAAGACTTACCTACACTGCACGACTCTACTCCTCCACCCACACTTGTGAATTTCAAAATAGAGATTTCGAATAAATATGAAGGACCTGCGACAACGTAGTGAAAATGGCAAGAACTTTAGTGTTTCCCTAAGTTTTACAACTGTCTTTTCAAAAAAAATACAACGTGGGTGGAAACTTAACGTAGATGAACGACACCGAGACAAATAACATGAAACAACAAGAGAGCAACAATGTAATATTACAACAATAGTACCAATACATTGAATCATTTCTTATTTGCACACGAGCTACCTGAACTTGATTATGGACTTCAAGACCCAGAGAACAATTAAAAGTATGACATTGCAATTGTAGATATTTTCTTTGCGATCAAATAACTGAATGAGAGAATAACAGTAAAGAATAGCCGAGGCTAGATATGAAATGAATTACTTGTAACTAACTCCATTCTGTAGCCTTCTTAAACCAGAAAGTTTTTGGCTACAGCAACACAAGCCTTCCCTGTCCTATCTTGGGCAAGATCAATCTAATGTTTTCCATGCTTATCGATTTTCTTTAGGTCCATCTCAACGTCATTCCTTCCTTGGCCTTCGTACTGGTCTCTTACCATCAGGTTTCCCAGCAAGAATCCTGTAACCTCTTCTTTCCTCTCTCATTCGTACCATATGGCCTGCTCGCCTAAGTCTTTTTGATTTAATTATTCTAATAATATCTGGCCATGAACGCAAATTATCTCCCCACTCCTTTTAGGAATTAACTTGTAGCATATATAAATTCACAGAAAAGTTAGTGGATTAACATGCAATTAACACAAACTTCCAACTGACCGTAATCTGATAGAAGTTTACGATCATTATGTATGTAAGAACTTCATTTGTTCAACTTATATGTTTCTAGGAATTTCCGTAGTTTACATAACTAATTCTACTAAATATTTGGTGATTTCTTATTGTTGCTTGTTTTGAATTTAAATAGATATCAAACCTACGCTTTGCTCTAAGTAAACTTTAATGTATTGATCTCGTGACCGTTATATTTAGAGAGCTTTATGTTCATAGCATTAAACTTCATAATATCAATAGTACAGGCAGGCGAAATCACTATTATGAAGTGACAATAGTAGCTACTAATTAGTGCTAAATTCCACTGTCTCCCTTTGGAATTATTCGAGGAATATAATTTGTTATCCCTTCCCACGCCATGCTCGTGGGTATACCTTCCGATTAGGGAGTGGGAAGAAGCCTTAATGAAAGGTCAGTCGGGGAAGGAAAGATTACATTCCATCTCTCTGTTATATAAACTCTACCTACCAAACAGTGGCTCATGGGATCGAGACCACCCAATAATTCATCGTCTTATTATTATTATTATTATTATTATTATTATTATTATAATCTGTTAAAATTACATTATGAACTGATTAATGCATTTATATAACTGATAAGACATCTTATAGATAATTTATAGAATGATATGTTGCGACATTAATTGTAAAAATTGGACGTGATAGTGTATCATGAGATGCAATGTGCTCTGCAAGAAGTAACAATAAATATACGAGGGTCATTCGTAAAGTAACTTCCGTTTCGGTATAAAAGAAACACCAGGACGTTCTGAGAGTTTTTATTATATG